>NC_033795.1:64200502-64226687 GCF_001876935.1 Asparagus officinalis
TCTCGACTTTCTGTATGAAATCGATGTCCATTTATGACAAATCCAGTAAAACATTTAACAATCTTACTTAGACCACGAGATAATGAAAGTAAGTCATTATCTTCTCGATAACTCTGATAAACCTAAACAAAACCAAAATATGATCAAGTCATGGAACATGTAATAAAATGAACCAATCAATATATTAAAAAAATAAGGCAAGATATGTACGTACTAGAGCTTGGAACCACTCGATAAAGTTCTTATCCCAATCTTTATCATCATAGTGATTTGTGGGTTCTCTCACGAATTCATTGTAGTCCCTACATTAAAATATCATAAATATGATTAACGTTGACTAACTATAGTAAATTTATTAGTAGAATCTTAAACTTTAGTGACTTACTCAATGTGTGGTTGTACTTCATCATAGTTCTTTAGAACATAAATAGAGCTTGCAACCACTCACGTTCATCAAGGTAGCGGGTGGCAGCACCCAATGCCCGCCCACTATGTCTGAAAATAGATAGTTGTGCTTCATTACATTCTCTATTGTCATCTTCATAATTTCTTTCAAGGCGATTAAACTTTGTCTCGAAGCCTTTTAGATATCTTGAGCAAAGTGTCATGCATTCATCTGCTATATATCCTTCAGCAATTGACCCTTTTGGACGTGCCCTATTTCTGATATATGACTTATAAGTATAAAGCTGGCGCTCCACTGGGTGCATCCATCAAAATCGAACAGGCCCTCCAAGTATGGCTTCAGATGCTAAATGAACTACTAAATGCAGCATGACATCAAAAATTGAAGGTGGAAAAATCTTCTTAAGCTTACATAACGTAAGTGGAATCTGCTCATCAATTTGCTTAAGTTCATCCACCCTTAATGTCTTGGCACATAATATAGTGAAGAATATGGAAAGTTCAATAATTGGTTCACACACTTTAGCAGGAAGAAGGCCACGAATCGATACAGGAATCAAGCCTGCAAAAGAACGTGACAGTCATGACTCTTTAACCCCAAAATCTTACGCTCTTTAAGATTTACACATTGAGAAATATTGGATGAAAATCCATCTGGAACTTTTAACTCCTTTAGAAATCGACAAAATTTGCTTTGCTCTTCTTGGGATAAAGTATAACAAGCTGCTGGCATCACAAGTTTATCTCCTCTCTAGATTGGATGTAACTCCGGTTTTAAACCCATTGCTTGTAAGGATGTAACTCCGGTTTTAAACTCATTGCTTGTAAATCGAGACGGGCTTTGATATTATCCTTTGTCTTTCCTTTAATGTTCATGATTGTTCCTAGCAGACTATCACAAATATTCTTCTCAATATGCATGACATCTAAATTATGTCGCAATAAGAGAGTTCTCCAATATGGCAAATCAAAAAAAATACTTTTTTATTCCAATTATCTCCCCGCCTTTCGTGTTGATATTTTAATTTTCTTCTCTGGATGATTGGTCAAGGTGATCCCTATAAGATCTTCCACCTGCTTAAGGATGTCATCTCCGGTCAGCTTCGGCGCTGCATACCCTCTCTCCCTAGTGCCATCAAATGATTTCTTATCCTTTCTCCAACTGTGATTTTCATCAAGATAGCGACGATGCCCCATATAGCTCTGCTTGCCTCCATATTTTAACCTGATAGAGTGAGTGTGCTTATTACAACAAGGACATGCTAATTTCCCCTTAGTGCTCCATCCAGATAAATTTGCATAAGCAGGAAAATCATTAATAGTCCAAATTAGTGCTGCACGTAAAATGAAATTCTGTCTCAGAGATACATCATATGTTCAAACGCCTGAGAGCTTTCATGTAGCTCATTAAAGTTTTTCCAAGCCTTAGAGTCAGCTGGATGCCTCATCACTCCGTCCTCAACTTGTCTTTCATGGTGCCATCTCATATCAGAAGCTGTCTTCGAAGACATGTAAAGCCTTTGCAATCGTGGCTTAAGAGGAAAATATCGCAATGTCTTTTGTGGTATTTTTTTACCATTTGCCTTTCGCTTGATCTCTTTTCCATGTTTATCAAGTTTCCATCTAGAAGCACCACATCTCTGACACGTATCAAGACCTTCTTCATTTTTCCAAAACAGCATGCAAGAGAATGGACACGAATCAATTTTTTCATATGATAGGCCAAGGTCTCGGATTAATTTTTTGGCCTCGTCATACGAATTAGGCAGTGTTGATTCCCCTGGCAATAGCTCCTCATTCAAAAACTGGAGCAACATTGAGAATGATTTATTACTCCACCTATTTAGGCTCTTTATGTGAAGTAGTTTCACTAAAGCAGATAACTTTGAACATTTAGAGCCTTCATACAAAGGTTTCTCGGAGTCACCTAAAAGACTGTAGAATTGTTTTGCATGTCCATCTGGTTCCTGCTCAAGAATATTCTGACTCGACGTGGCATCAGGTGCAACAACGCTAGTTGAATTATGGAATAAATCTCCAATCATTTCTTTCATTTCATCGTCACTCTGGCTTTCTTCTGTCATTTCTTCTTGTTCTTCATCAAATTCCGATATGGACTCACCATGTCTTTCACCGTGATGACACCAAAATCTGTAGTTTTTAATAATTCCATGAACAATCAAGTGGGTCTTTACCGACTCACGATTACCAGACTTCACATTGCTGCATTTAACACATGGACATCGAATTTCAAAGTTGCCATTCTTTTGGTTGAAACTATCCGACAGCTTTTCATATGCATAGTCTAAAAACTTATCAACCCCTTCTTCATATTTTGGATCAAGTCTATCATCATCTACTAGGTCCATCCAATCTTTATTCGGCGCCATTTCAAGCAATGTATTAAAATTTCCTGAAAAATATTTCAACCTCTTCAAAAACTAAACACAAAGAAATGCTTAATTTTATGTAGAGACTCATATGTTCAGATATAGGGTCATTCAACATCTAAAGGCAAATATGTTAACCTATATATGGTATCATTCGGAAAGTATTTATTTATGCAATTATTGGTCAACGTGGAATATATATAAAAACACCCTCACAATGTTGGAATTGGTGTAATGCATAAAGAAAACATAGTCAATAAGGCATCATGCAAGATTGCAAATAACATTAATTCACATGTTTTTATCTCAAGTTCTTTAATGAAGATGTATTTACTTGTCAATTATGACGCAGGATATGTGCACATGTATTTACTTGTCAATACTTTTAATTCGAACATGTTTTCTCCCTTAACTTATCATATATCATACATGTTTTTCTGCATTAGCCTGTCATATATCATGCATGTTTTTCTAGTACTTTAAAAGGCATATAGTTTCTTTTAGGATCCCAGATTGAGCTTATGTTAAGAATTACTATTGTTTATTACATCCACATGACTTTTCCTATCAAGTACAGACCTAAGTTAGGAAATGAAAATTTGGTTTTGAAAGTGGTTGATATAAAAGTAGGCTTATAAAGTCATGTTTATAAATTTGGTTATGGACTTTCCCACATGACTTTTATATAAACCTAAGTTACACAGACATAACTTGGGTCATGTTTATTGTCTAAAAGTCCATAACTTGGGTCAAGTTATGGACTTTTATTGTTTATTGTCAAAAGTTATGGACTTATATGAAATAAACATGACCCAAGTTATTGTTTATTACGTACATCCACATGGACTTTTATATAAACCTAAGTTATGGACTTTCCCACATGACTTTTATATAAACAATATAAGTCCATAACTTTTGACAATAAACAATATAAATTTATAAGCCTACTTTTATAAAAGTCCATAACTTGGGTCATGTTTATTTCATATAAAAGTAGGCTTATAAAAGTGGTTAATATCAAGTACAGACATAACTTTAGGGTATTTAAGTGCAACCTTTTAAAACTTTAAATTATACAATCTAATGCAACAAGTGAAGGTATACAATTGCACAATTGCAAGTTTTTAAAACTTTATGGTATAAATTGCTGCCAAAAAAGGGAGGGGAAACTATAGGGTACTTGAATGCAATTACATCAAACAAAACTATAGGGTACTTTTAAGAATAGGGTACTTTATGGCAAAAGTGCAAAGTAGGATAAACTATAGGGGATTTAAGTGTAAAAGTACCACACAACAATTTCAGCCGCTGGCGTTCACCGTGGCGACGACGGGGCAAGGGCATTGGCGCTGCTGGGACGACGCTGACGACAGGACGACGAGGCTGGTCCGGCGACGAGGCTGGTCGGGCGACGAGGCTGGTCCGGCGACGAGGCTGGTCCGGCCGCTAAGAACGTAGATTAATTAACAGTATTTATAAAAAGTAAATTAGGGTTTAGTTAAATACAATAGTTGCGGTTATAGGGTGATTTGGGTTTCGGGTTATTTATATTTATTTTGATTACTACTCCTATTATCATTAGGAGTTATGATTAATGAAGGTAATGGACCCCTTCGTCTTTAATGGGACCCAATAACGACGGTATTAGGATCAAATTAATGAAGGGACTAGAAAACCGTTACCTATCTCACATCATTCCTATAATATTTGTAATCACTCGACGAAGGCTTTAAAAACCCGTCGTTATTAGATGCACATTAACGACGGTCAACTAATCCCTTTACTAATTTTGGTCGTTAAATACTGTATTTCTTGTAGTGTCATTTGTTCTGCCCAGCAAACTCACGGGACTAGTAGTCCCGTGAGTTTGCTGGACAGAGCAAATGAGTCTCTGTTTAGCGTACGGGACTAGTAATCCCATACGTTTTGTATATTCAGCCCAAACCATACGGGACTAGTAGTCCCGTATATTTTCTGTGAGCACTAATCGGTGATTAGTTCACCCAAAACATACGGGACTACTAGTGCCGTATGTTCTGAGCTGAGCGTTTTTAAAAATTGGCCTCTTTTTGACATGTTGGCTAAAAAGAGGTCGATTTTGCTAAATAATTAACAAAATGATCGATTTTGCTAATTATTTAGTAAAAAATATCTTTTTAAAAAAAATTCCCGGTGGGTTAGTATCCACATGCATCATGGACTTGAAATTAAGAAAAGCCAATCAGTCTTTTTACATGCTACATTTTCTAATCTCAAGTGACTACATCTGCTTTATTTCTAGTCTAAATTGACAACATGTGATTTATTCTTAATAGTATTGAGCAGAGTGAAGAAAGAATAATTCCTGCACTGACTTGACTTGGTCGGAAAAAAAGTTGATGGAGGAAACTGCAGGTTTCCTTAATTTGCTAGTGAAATTTGCCGGATACGATCAGTTTCCAGTTTCCTCTAGCTAGCAACACCATTAAAGGTCAAAAGTACTAGAAAGGACCTCCGTTTTATGAGATGACTATGATTCCCACAAGTATATTTTCCCTTCTTTTATTCACTAGAGCATAAGGTTTCTATGTGAACATTATCTGACAACAGCTACATACTTTTGACATTCCCTATCATAAGAAGCACTCGCATAATAGCTTGCAATTTCAAAAGAAAAATAGTGATGAGAAGAGAAGAAAGAATCAACAAGCGTATGGTCACAACTAATACACGTGACTAATAACTGATTGGAAGTGCGAAAGTTATAAGGAAAACACTACAAACACACCCCTAACCACACCTTGGGGCACATCCCCTCTCTCAGCTACAGTACACGGGACCCACTTTAGATTTTTTTAAAAACCTAAAGTGGGTCCCGTGTACTGTAGCTGAAAGAGAGGGTGTGCCCCAAAGTGTGGTTGGGGGTCTGCCTGTAGTGCCACTCAAGTTATAATGCTTAGGAGCTCACAATGCTATTTAAGATGATACATCATGAATCACTCCTCTCTTCATCATGGTCTCATTATTTACATAAGAATAAATTATACTCAGCCAGACCATATAGAACACTCATTAATCAACAACAATCTCAGGCAATACCTAATCATGTCAGAACATGTAGGTATTGTCTAGACAAAGCCCAATCTGAAACTCGAGCATATTTCCCTCAAATGAATATTTTTATCTGGAAAAATTGTGTCAATGTCACAAAAATCAAAAGTCGATGTGACCCAGCCCCTATTATTATGCATGACCCATGTACTTAAGCCCTAAATTATTGGGGAAAAAAAACGTGGGCCACCCCTCCGGCTCATTCGCAACCAAATATTGTATTTGACCCAAAAACCCAACTTCACCCGCTGTTTCATCTTATCTGTAGTCCATCAAATATTTGACCATCTTTATTCCATTCTTTTCTCCAACCATGACCTAGGGCAAGATTGGTCTTCTAGATCAAATCTAAAGGCGACAAGTTCTACAAAGGCGAGAAAAAAAAAATCAAAGGACTCATAGTGCCATAGCTTTTGTTTTGAAGTGCTCTCATTAATTGAATTATTGCCGAAATTGAAAATTTACAGTTTTTTGGGGCGATTGCCTTCTTCTATTAATACACCGTGAACTTTGTGGTGAGTTATCAGCTCCTTTATAGTTGATTTTGTGTTTCTTGAGCTTATTGGTCACTTATAGGTTCTCAAATATTCATGGATTTTCGTGGAGTGGGGTATAATAGAGCTTGTTATGAAAGATACCTGAGAAAACTGAGCTAAAGATTGAAATGTAACATGTTTGATTATGAGAGAGTGGTTAATTTGTTGACGGGCTGTCAAGTTTTGAATTTGAAGTTTCGATGTTGGGATACTTTGATAGTCTTGCTGTAAAATTGATGCTTTTATATTTTGCGGCTTGATCCTTTAAATTATGATAATTGTATGAAAGATAAGCCCCTATTGAGTTGTTTCTTTTAATTTGTATTGTATTCTTGGTTTATTTTATGTACTTAGATGTAAATTAGGAATTGGTTGATGAAGAGTTTAAAATTTATCATTATTAGTGTGGATAAATTGGTATTGATTGAAGATAGAATGTACATTTTGATTCATATACTTACTGCAATTAGATTGTGCGTTAAATATATTACTCATTAAGTTTAAGAGTTTAGAAATTTATGGGATAGATCCAACAACATATAACATTGTTATTAACTACTCTCTAGAGCACCTCGCAAATGCATTTTTTCCTAGAATTAGGTAAAGTTACACCATTCTTGTTAAAGTTATGACATGCTTATTAAAGTTATGGCATGCATGCTAACCTTATCACGCACATGCGAAGGTTAGGTCGTACCTATTATGGTTATAATGTAGTTGTTAATATTCTAGTGTGTCTGTTAAGATTAGGCCATACATGTTAAGGTTATAATGTACCTATTAAGGTTATAATATATCTGTTAAGGTTATGGCATACTTGTTAAGGTTATATCGTACATGTTAAGGTTATGGTGTACCTGATAAGGTTATGGTAAAACTGTCCAAAGTAATAATTTTTACAATATATATAACTACTATTTACTGAAATGATTTTAGATATGGTCATGTTTCCTCTAATGTCATTGAGTCTTCAACAACTGGATTACAAGAGGCTCAATTATTACAAATATTACAAATATTACAAATATTGGAGCATATCCGAATGCAAATTATAGTTGGCGGAAGTATATGAAAAGAGACTTTCACTAATATATTTCAATTAGTTTATGTCCGTGGAAGTATTTAAAAAGAGTTATGAGTCAATCTTGTATCTCATCCTAGATAATGTGTAGTGTACCAAGAGATAAGATCCCTATATTTCTACCAAAAACTTCTTAAAGGAAGTGGAGAAATAAAATAAGACGTAACAATAATAGAACCATTTATAAACATGTAGAGAAATGCTCTCGTTGTCATGGTGAAGGTCATAATCGAGCAACGTGCAATAGACCCATCACTGATTGAGATCCATTTTACCCAGTTGAATGGAGACTCATTTTACCCAAACCCTCAATTAAACATGTTAAACCCTAATGCCACTAGGAAAGAACCCTAAAGGGGGGGGGGGGGGTAGGGGATAGGTTTTTTGCTAATCTAATCTAATTTAATGCCAATTATAACTAATTAACAAATATCCTAGAAAATTAGATATGCAACAAGATATATATGCAAGGATATACAAATAATGGTAAGCAAACTATAAACAAATACAAATAATATAGTGGATAAATTAGACAATGAGAGAAATGAATGACGATAGAGATAAATAAAATATAAGTGCACAAGCCAAACTCAAACACACAAGAAATGATCACGGAGTTTGGACCTTCCGTCCTATGTCTCCGCTCCCCACTCCCGAGGAGAAATCCACTATCACACCGAGTTTTTAACGCTCACCCGAAAACGTTTACATCTTACACCCAATTTTCTAACTCACCGAAAACTTTACAATCAACACTCTTGCAATCCTACACTACACCTTCTAAGTGTTGGTTTCTAGCCCGTGTCTCCATCAAGTGCTCGGATTTACAATCTCTCCCTAGACTTTACTACTGACGCCACTCCTCTTAGGACGACCCCGTCTCTCACCACACGTTCCTCTCGGTGTACAGGTGTATTACAAAGTGTATCCTCACAATGAAATCTCAATATAATAATTTGTTCTCTAATATGGATGAGAACACAAATAAGCTCACTCTCAAGGTACAACCCCACAACCCAAATATACTATGTATGAAAATACTAAAGCTCAATGGTTGTTTGTGTAAGGAATGAGAAAAACAAATCTAAACTCAATATAAATCTAGCTTTAAAAAAATGATTAACAAAAAAATAAATATAAAGCTAGAAAGAGTTTAGGGAAACTTCTCTATAGATCAAGAGTGAGAGAGATAGAATGAAATGAAGCTCAAACACCAAAGAGATGATCTTCTTCTCTTGTAAACTTCTTTTTGCATAAACTAAAACACTCTTAAAAACTTGAAATAAACTCTCAAAAACTTATAAAACTTGTTCTAAACTTCCATGGCAAACAAATGAGAGTAGGGGGCTTTTTATAGCCTCTCAAAACAGCAAAAAAATCTATAAAAACACCTCAAAATCCCCAAAAACGAAAACTAGACATTACTAGCGATTATAGGCTGAAAAAACACTATCAGTCGACTGACTATAGTGTGTCGGTCGACCGACTACAGTGCCCGTTGACAGATTTTGGCAGTTTCTGGAAATTTGTGTATCTAACTTTGTAAAATTAATTAAAAATAGTAAATCAACTCCAAAAATAATGAAATATTAAGATATTTTCTAAATATATAGATAAATATGTTAGAGAAATAATTTATTAAATATTACTTATTATTTGTAAGAAATAAATATTTGAATATAGATATTACAATTTCTGAAAATCTGCTAAAAACTTGTTTTTGTAAATTCAATTAAAAATAACAAAACAAATCCAAAATTAGTAAAAATTGGGAAAATGTTTGTATATATGAAGATAAACATGTAAATGAAGAAATTTTTTAAATTACATTTCTCAATTATGAAAACTCATCTGTTTTGCAAAAACATGCACATACATGAACTTATTAAAACTTGATTTTGACAAAATGAGTTCAAATAAGTTTGAAACTTATTTTAAATGGATTAATAGACTTTATAAAAGATGTAAACTAGTTATATTAGGTCAATAATCTGAAAACATGTTATTATCTCAAATGGATGTATAATAGTCAATAAATCAAGAAAACGTGTACATGCACCATTTGAGCTTAAAGCATAAGCACACAAAGCATAAACCTAAACTAATATACCCAATGCAATTGATCTTCATTAAGCTCGTTTTGATTGTGGATGAAGCTTAAACTTGAACTTGACTTGAATGCATTGACTTCATACTGATATTTCCGCCAACCTCCATTTGATATGATCGTTATGGCGTAATCCATCCAACCTCCAACACATTGTTTGTCTACAATAAATAGAAAAACACAAACACTAGAAAAACAATATTAGTAGTAAATTATTTGTTAAAACATCATCAAAACAAAAAGGCCAACAAAACTCTCATATAAAAACCTCAAATTCTCTCTCTCATTAGTTAGAATTGAGATTGGAGAGCTTCGAGGCCAAAGAGAGGATTGCATCAATACCCAAGGTAAGTATTTTCTTGCTCAATGTCTATTTGGAAATTTTAACTCATGGATTTAGGAGATCTCATTCTCCTCTTTCTTTTAATATAAATAAGATTTTGGAAGAGTTAGATTTACAATTTTGTGGGATTTGATTTGAAGGAATGATTTCTCTAAGAGGTGGATTTCCGTGCACAATCTCTTTTAAGGAGAAGAATCTATTATTGTAGATATTCTTAACTTCACAAGCTAGAGTCCTTGATCTATGTTTTGATGATATTTTTCATGGGTTTTGAGTAATTTGTGTTCTTTGCAGAATTTGGATGATTTTGGATTGTTTTGAGTAGATTGGATAAGGCGTTGTCCCCATTTTTTATTTAGATTGCAAGCTCGAGAGCCCTAATGGTGATATTGAATATATTTGACCACTTGATAGAATAGATTACCCTTGGCAGTAGAAAACTTAGGTTAAAATTGGTTTTTGATTTGTTTTGAATCAAGAGAATTTTGAGTTGAAAATATTTTGAAACTCACGGATTTCAAATTAAGCACATGAGTTCAGCCTACCCAGTGCATAGACTTAGTGAAATACCCAAGAACAATTTGGTTTATAGTGTTTGAGCGCATGCGTCCAAACAATGAGCACATGTGCCAAAATGGGCTTTCATGAGTGATTTTTTTATTTGATTTTTTTGTTTGCTATCAAAACATAGCTGACATGGCATCGAGGTGAGCACACATACCCAACCTCCAAGTGCATGCACTCGGTTTAGGAAAATAGATTCCTTCGATTTTGAAATTTTGATTCATTTGAGCTTGTTTTTCATGATTCTTTGCTTTCCATTCATGTGTTATGATATCAATTATATAGTAATGCATATTCTTGACATCTTAAGATAAAGTAGATGATAAAGTAGTTACTTCATTAAAGTTCTTAGTTTATGTTTGATTTATCGAAATCATGACATATTCATGTTTAGATTCAAGTAAAGCTTGTTGTGATATGTTATTGCATAGTGATATATCATATGTTTCTCCTATACTATGTTATGTTATACTATGACCTAGAATCTATGGACACTATGCATATTGGTCTAGGTGATACGTTGAGTTTTTGTTTGCTCAATTTAATATCATGAGACTTGGCCCTTGGGGTATGCATGATTAGGTACCATGATGTGGTATATGTATGATGACGATGATTGCTTATGTTTGGATATTGGGCGTTCTATCGTGACACAAAATCAAAAATATTCTCTATTTGAATCAAGAAAGTTCTCAGTTGGGATACATTGCGACTGTGAGTGCAGGCTCATGATTCTCCACCATCAAAAACTTGATCAAGTATAAAGCATGATGAACCAAGAAAGAGATCAAATATTCACATGTATTAGTCATGAATGACTTACTTTGATATTTGACATGTTTCATTTTCTTTAGAAACCCAATCAGAAATGGTACTCACATGTTTGATGTTCCCTAAAGATTGAGTTATTTGGGCCTAGTGCATAATATATATCATGTGATGAAAAAGTTTCATGCGGGTTAACTAATAGGAGAGAGTTTGACATCTTATAGAAAATGTGTGGTCCGGAGTTGTGATTGAGTACTAGTGCTAGATATGTATGTGCACATAAACCAAGTAAAGTAGGAATCTAAGAAATATTCCCAGTGGGCACACACATTATCCCCTGAGAGCTTTCTCAAACAAGATTAAGTAAAATCTGAGAATAGTTAGATGCACACACTACCTTCACATCACACTCAAGGATCTAGGTGCACTCTCATTCTATGATCTCTGATGTTGTTGTATGTCTAGTTATCTGCTAGTTCTATTTTTTTATCTAGATTTTGAGATGCATGATTCATGTGCATGAAAAAAAGTACAGTGACACAGTTGTATATTCTTTTTTATGAGTATACTAGTCATGCATTTCATGATACATGTTACACGTGCACAAATCACTTTGTTCATTTTACCACTTGCTAGATGGATTTTTGACCATCTTCATTTGCACACAGTGATGAATCAGGACGCATCACCTCTGCTTTCAGGAACCCCATATTTTAGCAACACTCAACGAATGTGATTTCCATGATCAGTTTATTTGTTAGCTTATCCAATTTCTATTCTAATATGTCAGTTATTAGTTCCTATCTTATTTTAATTTATGTTTAGTATTTACATTGCTATGGAGAGACTCTTATGTATCTATCATTTTCAATTGATATTATAGACTTATATAGCTGAGCAACCTTGTTATGACTATGCTATGAGGATGACATTGATATCAGACTTATGATATTCTTTATATTATTAAATTATACGTGGCACTTGTTGATTACTTTTTATTGAGTATTATTTCCTTTCGCTGAGTATTTGTATTGTATACTTACTTTTCCAGTATATCAGTTTCTCAGTATTTGTGATTATGTATGATTCTGTGATTCTGTTCTAGTTATGGTGGTTAAGATGTATGTATTGATCTATTAGATAGGCTTAAGTATATACTTTTGGGTGATGTTTGGTACAATTATATATGCTGTCTAGACTAGTCACATGCCCATCATGTGATTTCGGGACATGAGGCTAACAAGGTTTTGTTTGGTATCAGACCTAGAGTTTATTAATATATACATCTAAATACCATGAGAATATTTTACAAAATTTATAAATTTCCTTCCTTTGATTCTATATCATTTGATTATTTCCTGAGTCATTTCATAGCTTCACAACATCAGCCTTCTTAAGTTACTATCGTGTTCTGTATTTCGTTCTAGAGATTGGTTGGATCGTTAAGATTGGTAGTAGCTTTGCGATCATGGATCAGGAGTGTAAGTAGCACCAGATAGCATCCTATGCATGGATGTTGCTGAGCTAATCCCATATCTTTCCCACAACCGTAGATCACTGCAAAGAATCGTCAGTTTTTGTCTGCACATCTTTTGAGTTTATGGGTGGTAGTTGGACTTTGGATCCACTAGAGTATTAAGCAAAGACTACCAGAGTTCTTGTTGCATGGATGTTGCTGAGCTAATCCCATATCTTTCCCACAACCGTAGATCACTGCAAAGAATCGTCAGTTTTTGTCTGCACATCTTTTGAGTTTATGGGTGGTAGTTGGACTTTGGATCCACTAGAGTATTAAGCAAAGACTACCAGAGTTCTTGTACAGGTCTTTGTATTTAGGAAAAAGAAAATAAGAAAAAGAAAACTCCTCCACCGAATCCCTCTCTCTCCTTCTCTCTGTTTTCTTCCTACAGGCTCTGTTCTGTTTATAAACTTCCTGCAGGTTCTTTTTTTTTTCCTGCAGCAACAATTTCTTCAAGAATTCGGCCACATCAGGAAGTTGATTAGTTTATTTCTTTTCTCCTACTATATTCTTTGCTGGGATATTGGTTCTCAGTCATAATTCGAAACTTAGGCCGATCCTATTCAAAGCCAACAAGTGGTATCAGAGCGGTGTATGCCTAAGTACCAACCAAGATCTGAAGAGATGACGAGTTCGGAGAAGATGACGACCAAGGTGGGTTCTCTCACTCTCCAATACCCGACGCTATCGAGGGATAACTATGCTTCGTGGGCAATCAAGATGAAAGTCTACATGAAGGCTCAAGACGTGTGGGATGCCATTGAGCCCGCGGCAGGCGCGTCCGTGGAACACAGGAAGGATCAGATGGCGTTGGCGGCCATCTACCAGGGGATTCCTGAAGAGACTTTGATGGTGATCGCAGAGAAGCAAACGGCAAAAGAGGCATGGGAGACGCTGAAAACAATGCACCTAGGAGCGGATCGTGTGAGGAACGCGAAGGTGCAGACCTTGAAGTCCGAGTTCGAACTTCTCCGGATGAAGGAGAATGACAACGTCGACGATTTTTCGACGAAGTTGACAGGAGTCGTCAACAAGATCCGTGTATGTAGAGAAAATTGTAAAGAAGAGAATAAAGAAAATGTGACTTTGATTCCTTTGATCTCGGTTACAACTTGATTACAAAAGAGAGCAGTACCACGGCAGCGGACAGCAGTACCACGGCAGCGGACAGCAGTACCACGGCAGCGGACAGCAGTACCACGGCAGCGGACAGCAGTACCACGGCAGCGGACAGCAGTACCACGGCAGCGGACAGCAGTACCACGGAGGCCGCGGAGGGGAGCACGGCGGCCAGGCAGGCCGAGGCGGCTTCGGCGGCAGAGGAGGACGTCCAGGAGGTGGTTTCGGCCATGGAGGTGCAGCTCGCCAGGAGGGGGAGAGTAGCACAAGCGGTGGTCGAGACAAGTCCAACATCAAATGCTTCAATTGCGGAGTATATGGTCACTTTCAGTCGGAGTGTCACAAGCAACGCCGCAACCATGAACAGGAGGCTCATCTCACCCGTGCATATGACGAGGAGCCAACCTTGATGATGACTGTTTCAGAGGAATCATCAACTGTCATTCTACTCAATGAAGAGAAGGTGGTGCCAAACTTACTCACAGCGGGGGAGGCACAAGTTGCCAACGACGTTTGGTACCTTGACAACGGAGCTAGCAATCACATGACCGGCCACCGAGACAAGTTCAAGGAGCTCGACGAGAACATCAAGGGAACCGTCAAGTTTGGTGATGGATCCGCGGTAGAGATCAAGGGGAAAGGCTCTATCCTCTTTCAGTGCAACAACGGCGATCAAAGGCTACTACCTGAGGTATATTATATTCCAAGTTTGAAATCTAACATTATTAGCCTTGGTCAGATGACTGAAGATGGGAGTAAGGTTGTTATTGCTGACGAGTTCCTGAGGGTGTTTGATAGGAACGGTGCTCTCTTGATGAGGGTGACACGTTCAACTAACCGATTGTACAGGATAGAGTTAAAGACTTGCAAGCCGGCGTGTTTGATGGTGAATATTAACGATCCAGCTTGGTTATGGCATGCTCGCCTTGGGCATGTAAATTTCTTCGCCCTCAAGATGATGACTGATAAGAGGATGGCTTCCGGATTGCCGAAGATCTTGCACCCGAATCAACTATGCGAAGGATGCCTTGTCGCCAAGCAAGCAAGACTGCCGTTCCCTTCGCAAGCAAACTTCAGAGCTCAGAGGCCGCTGGAATTACTACATGCTGACCTATGTGGTCCTATCACCCCATCCACACTTGCGGGTAACAGCTACTTCCTTCTTATTGTTGATGATTTCAGCCGATGGATGTGGGTATACATGTTGAAGGCCAAGAGTCAAGCTTGTGAAACCTTCAAGAAGTTCAAAACAGAGATTGAGAATGCATGTGACCACAAGGTGAAGACATTGAGGACGGATCGTGGTGGCGAATTCTTGTCAAAGGAGTTCACAAAGCTGTGTGAAGACTACGGCATCAAGCGTCATCTCACTGCACCGTACACCCCGCAGCAAAACGGTGTAGTGGAGAGGCGTAATCGCACGGTGATGGACATGGCGAGGAGCCTACTTAAGAGCATGCATATGCCTGGAACCATGTGGGGCGAAGCGGTTAGGCACGCGGTGTACATCCTCAACCGACTACCAACCAAGGCGTTGAACGACCACACACCCTACGAAGCTTGGTTTGGTAAGAAACCCCACCTAGAACACTTGAGAGTTTTTGGATGTATGGCGCATGTGAAGATTGCAGGTCCTTCTCACAAGAAACTCGACGATCGGAGCATGCCAATGGTGTATATCGGGGTAGAGGAAGGAAGCAAAGCGCATCGCCTATACGACCCTCAACATAACAAGATACGTGTCAGCAGGGATGTCGTGTTCGAGGAAGGAAAAGAGTGGGAATGGAGCGCCGATGGAGTCGAAAGACCACCTAACTGGACGGAGTTCACAGCGGAAGAGGAGAATGCAACGGCCAGCGCGTTTCCTGCAGTCCAAACTGGACAAACTGCAGCCCGAACAAGGGCTGCTGCTGTCCGAATACCTGCTGCTGCTGCTGCTGGCCGAACAGTCCCTGCAGGAGCCCATACCGCAGCGGAGATGACTAGAGACGAGCCTGGACAGCCGGCACATCGAACAGCTCCTACAGGAGCTGCTGCTGCAGGAACTGCTGCAGGACGAACACCCGCGGTTGCTGGCACTGCAGCTGGCCGAAACAGTCCACAAACCCTCGCAGGTTCAGGAACTGCAGCAGTCGCAGAAAGCCCCACTGCATTGGAGCTGTCCGGACCCCCTGAAGCTACTGTGTTGACTCCCGTACGCTATCGATCCCTCGCAGACATCTATGCGGAGACGGAGGTGGTTGATCTCCCTGCAGAGGAATTGTTCCTGATCTCTGAAGAACCAGCGAACTATCTTGAGGCCGCAACAGATCAAGAATGGCGGACTGCCATGGAGAAGGAAATGGAGGCCATCGAGAAGAACAAGACTTGGATACTCACGGAGTTACCGCGGGGTTCCAAACCCATTGGTCTCAAATGGGTATACAAACTGAAGAAAGACAATGAAGGCAACATTCTCAAGCACAAAGCAAGACTTGTAGCAAAAGGGTACGTCCAGCAGCAAGGCGTGGACGAAGGCAATATTCTCAAGCACAAAGCAAGACTTGTAGCAAAAGGATACGTCCAGCAGCAAGGCGTGGACTTCGATGAGGTGTTTGCACCTGTGGCGAGACTTGATACCATCAGAATAATCCTCGCCATATCAGCACAGAATGGGTGGGAGGTGCACCATCTGGATGTGAAGTCGGCATTCCTAAATAGTGATCTCAAAGGCACTCTACGGTCTACGCCAAGCACCTCGGGCATGGAACACGCGCCTCGACAAGTGCATGAAGGGCATCGGATTTGCAAGATGCACTCAGGAGCAGGCGGTATACACAAGGAGTAACAGAGGAGATACACTCATTGTTGGCGTGTACGTAGATGATTTGATCGTTACGGGCTCGAGGGCGGATGAGATAAAGTTTTTCAAGCAACAAATGATGAAGGAGTTCGAGATGAGTGACCTTGGGCTACTTTCCTATTACCTTGGCATCGAGGTGGATCAGCGAGATGATTGTATTGCACTTAGGCAGGCGGCCTATGCGAAGAAGTTTTTGAGTCAGTTCGGGATGATGGATTGCAACCCGACTCAATATCCGATGGAAACAAAGCTAAAGCTTGGAAAGGATTCTGAAGGAACACCGGTGGACGTGACGGAGTATAGACGCATTATCGGATCTTTGAGGTATCTAACTCACACCCGACCCGATATCACATATGCCGTGGGGATTGTGAGTAGGTACATGGAGCACCCTACAGTTTTGCATAGACAGGTTGTCAAGCATATTTTGAGGTACGTGAAGGGTACTATGTCCTACGGATTGGTGTACAAACGAGGTCGAGGCAATGAAGAGTTGGTGGGATTCACTGACAGTGATCTTGCGGGAGATGTTGATGATAGGCGCAGCACAGGCGGCATGGCATTTTATCTAGGTGACAGTTTGGTCACTTGGACATCACAGAAGCATAAGACGGTGGCATTATCATCCTGCGAGGCAGAATTTATGGCGGCAACTGCAGCAGCGTGCCAAGGCTTGTGGTTGAGGAGTTTGATTAGCGAATTAATTGGGAGTGAGCCCAAGTCGGTTACACTTTTTGTCGATAACAAGTCCGCAATTGCCTTGATGAAAAATCCAGTTTTCCATGGAAGAAGCAAGCATATCGACACACGCTTTCACTTCATTCGTGAGTGTGTTGAGCGAGGACAGATTAAAGTGGAGTTCGTAAGCACGAGCGAGCAACGAGCAGATATTCTCACGAAGGCACTAGCAAGGGTGAAGTTCATCGAGATGCGAGAGCTGCTAGGTGTAAGGGACTTAGAGTCTAGTCCAGATTAAGGGGGAGAATGTGAGTTGTTAATCAGTCCTAGTTAGAATAGAATTGTTAGTTTTGAATCCATGTTATTAGATAGAGTTCTAATTATAGTAGAATACTAGTTAGGATAGGTTTCCTAGTTATTGGTTATAAATATGTAAACAAGTCTTTGTAATTTTGAGAACGTTAATGAAACTTCAAAAAGTTCCTGCTCCATCTATTTTTGTGTTCGTCAGCAAAACAGGAGGTCATTATTCCGGCCTCTGTTAATCCACCAAAACAGAGCCAGAAAGAAGAAAACGCCCAGGAGATTGTCCCCTGTCCTTCGTTCTTTGCTGCTGTCAGTTTTCCCAGAAATCAGCCTATCTCTATTTACAGGTTTGATACTGCAGGCCGATCCTATTACAAAGCCAACAATCTATTCCACCCGTGTGAGGGAGTTTACGGATGTCTTACTCAAGGATTTATCAGGATTACCACCTCTTCATAGTATAGAATTTTCCATTGATGTAGTACCAGACACCACATTTGTATCCAAACCAGCCTACTAGATGGCTCCAAAGAAGTTAGAAGAATTCAATGAATAATTAGGAGACTATCAGACAAAGGGCTTTATACATCCTAGCTTTCACTATTGGGAGCACCGGTTTTACTGATAAGGAAGAAATATGGGAGTGGACGTATGTGTGTTGATTATAAGCAGTTGAACTGGGTGACTATAAAGAATAAGTGCTCGATCCCTCAAATCGATGATCTATTTGATTAGTTAGGAGGAGTCTGATCATTACATTTAATTGCATTTTCATACTCTCTGTGACGCCCCTGTTTTCACACATGGTTGTAGTCCAAGGTGGATCCAGAGATGTCAAACCTGCCATGCACCCACACAGTAAAATAACACGTTTCACCAATCATAATAACATCCTCTAGTAGAATCAAAAAGAAGTGTAGGTACAAAACATGCAAAATAAGGTAAATAAATACAATAGACATAGTATAAAAGGATAAATCTCATAAATAAAACCATGTCTCAAATGAATAAAACTGTAAACACATGATCTCTGAAATAATGTAAAATATCTCAACATGAATCAATTGGAAATGTAACTACGGCTCATAGCCTTTACAAAATGAAATACAACTCAAATAACCGAATGAAAACATAAATCTACTGTGGAGTCTCTATTGATAACTCATACGATGGTGACTATACAAGAACTCTGTCATCCTGCGGCTCTCCGAAACTTTGAGCTGCCTGAAAAGAAATTAAAAAATAACAACAAGAGCGTCAGAGCGCTATAGCAAGATTATCTGCATCCGCCCCCAGGAGAAAGGTTTCTAGATGAAGTGGAGGCTCTACCTATTAAGCATAATCTACCTAGATCATTTTTTCTATATCTAATGGAGTTAATATTTAGACACCTACAAGATGAGACGTAGTACGTCGAGCGAAATAATCCAAACAATAAAACTCTCATGTATATACCATATGTCCCAAATTATAGATGCCTAAACATTAACACCGAACTAGAGATAAATAATCTAAATGAAATTAATAATTAGAAACCCATAATATGAGACTGGTACGTCAAGCAAAATAATCAAACAAGTAAACTCTCATGTATATACCATATGTTTCAAATTGTGAATCGCTAATCATTAGTCCCAACCTAAAAATAAAATAAAGTAATACAAAAAATAAAGACATTCATAATATCGTATTTATACTATCTTCCACTATCACTGGGAAGATAAGATAAATATCAGCATATAACCCCGCATACTTTCAAGGGCAAAGTACCTCGGTCATATATCTCAGCAATGAGTCATATACATAACTGGCATCCGCCAAAGACTCAGGCTATCAACAACTGTCTCAATGCAAATACTTGCAAGATTCTAATTCATCACATCATCATACAGGATGGACTACATGGTTGGTATCCTAATAGTGTACACGGCTCATTAGTCTCATCGCATCTCTATACGTAACACGAGTGCGGAATGGACTACCAAGTAGGCATCCTAGAAATACGGCTCATAAGGCTCATCGCACCCTAGTGCGGGATGGGCTGCTAGATAAAGCATCCTAAACCTGACTCAATGGCCTGTACTAATAGTATATCGACGTACTAGTCCATGTAGTACTGAGTAGTGCTCATCAACGATATCTAACATGTATATAAATGTGTAAACAACCTTTATCTCAAGTGTAATCGAAACAAAATTCATCATAATCTCCTTTCGGGATACTTGTGGTGTGTTATGATACTATTCAGGTGTACCCATGACTGTACATGTATCATCATGTGGCTCGATCCCGCGATCGCATTACAAAAAAAACAAGAAACAAAACTACATGTCAAAAATATCCCAGGTCGGTCGACCGCCCCAAGGGTGTTGGTCGACCGAACAGAGCATTGTGCACAACGTGCAGACACATGAATTTACTGGTCGACCGCCCCTAGGGTGTCGGTCGACTGGCAAGAACAATATCTGGCTCTTAGGTTTTTGGGTTTACATAATTTGTAACTATATTTAAACACTTATTTTTATCATCATGATACATATAACAATATTAAAACTTGAACATTAAATAACAGAAGACCATCTCCACAAAAATTAAACTTTTGTGGCGCCTGCGACAGCGCCTCTTGAGCCCCCTGCGGTTGTTGAACCGGGCTCCACGCACTAGGAAAAGGCTTCCGCGATGGGAAACCGGCCACTAGTTACGAAGTGAACATAAGGTAATTAGGGTTAACATCCTAATTAATCAATTTCTCAAATAAAACATGAAATGTATCCACAAGATTAACTAAACATGATAAATTCTACATATTAACAGAGAAGAAAAATTATTTAAACATGTTTACAAAACTTAGGTATTACAAACCTAGGGTTTAAACATCTCTCTTTTACATGAAAATTCAATTAATAATAAATCTAGGGTTTAAACATGATTAGAACATGATTAACAAGTTAAAAAAATTAAAAGTAACCCTAATAATCATGATCATGTTACTAACATAAACATCAAGAAATAAACTTTATATCTATCATTAGATTAAGATTTAACCTCAAAAAACATGTTTTTAAAGCATATGGTTAAACTTCAACATGAGATTCATCATTATAATTAATAAAAACTTAATCTTTACTAAGGGAAGGGTTTGGAGGAAGATGATCTTGCCTCAAACGCTACTATAAAAACTCAACGATGCAAGAAAATAAGTTCTCCCTCGCCAAAAGCCGACAAACTCGCCCTTTTCTCAGTATTTGCTTCACAAAGCTCTCAAAATTCACCAAAAAATGATCTATGATTTTTGAGGGGAGAGAGTGGCTACTAGGGTTCAGATATTTGATAAAAAGAGAGAATTTTCATGAAAAACACATGTATTTATAGAGGCAAACCCAAAACAAATATGTTTGATCCGAACCAGGAAACCTAGTCTGACTAGGTAAATAACATTCGGTATTTTAGCTATAACTTTCTCGTCCGAACTAAAATGAGGTGATTTAAGAGTTTTTGGAAAGCTATTTAAAAGTCCAACAACTTTTGTCTTTTGAGTATTTCCAAATTCTTATTGTATCAGTATGTAAAATATAAAAACTTTTAACCGGTTGTTTTTCCAGATTCAAGCTCGTGTATGCTATGCATGATTTCACTCCTATATTCATATATATACATTGGATTGATCTCAAATCAATCCTAGCATACTCAAACATCAAAATATATTATTTTTCACCATATAACATATTTAATATTATTTTTCACATAATATTCAAAACAGGATTTTACATTCTTCCCCCCATAAAAAAAATTCGTCCACGAAATTCCATAATCATATCGTAGAGATTAATAATATGAGAAAAGCACCAAGAGGGGATAATCCAGATAAGGAAACCCTCTCGTACATATCTCATACCATTAATCCCCAGATATAAAATATAGCAATATCTACACTTAATCATCTAGAATGCGAATCTCTCACTTAACTCCTAACTAAGCGGAACAAGTACGTGGGGCGAAAAATCCAAACAAAAAACCCCCCATATATACAATATGTTCCGAATGATTAGGAGTTAAGTGTTAATACCCTCATTCTAGCGTTAAATATAAATCAATATAATCATAAACACTAATCAAAATCATGAACACTAATCAAAATCAATCAATTTATCTTCTCAAGTAGGTGCTGGTAGTCGCGACGCATAACATCTTCGCGCTCTCTCCAGAATCCTCCTCGATATCTATACTTAATAATCTAGAATGTAAATACTCCCACTTAACTCCTAACTAAGCGAACTGGTATGTCGGGCAAAAAATCCAAACAAGGAACCCCCCATATATATACCATGTGTTCCAAATAATTAGGAGCTAAGTGCTAATACCACCATTCTAACGTTAAATATAGATATAAGCATGTAGATAATCATAAACATAAGTGAATCATATCCAAATAATTTACTTGCTCAAATAGGTGCAAGTCATTGTGATGCATATCCTCATCGCGCCCCAAGAAACTTCCTCGGCTCCTTTCTGATTCTATTGAATTTTAACTAAAGGAATCACTTTGTTTCAAAGTCTCTTGTCCTCCTTGGAAAGAATACACACATGAATTTCAATAATAGTCATATCATCAAGAATCTTGACCTCTGGCATGTCTAACACTCGCTGCTGCTCCTTGTCACGTAGATGCTTCTTAAGCATCAAAACATAGAAGACATTGTGTATACTCGACATCAATGCTGGAAGATCTAGCCAATATGAAACAGCTCTAATACACTCCACTATCCTGAACGGACCGATATACCTTGGGGCAAGCTTTTCCCCATCTACCAAAACACTGAATTCCCTTAATTGGTGATATTTTTAATAATACAAAGTCCCCAAGCTGGAACCCTAATGGTCATCATCTCTGATCTGCATAACTCTTCTGACGATTCTGCGCTGCAAAATACGCTCCCGAATTATTACTACTTTTTTTGTAGTCTGTCTCACTAACTCTGGTCCAAACAATAGGCTGTTCTCTAGTTCTACCCAGCAAATAGGCGATCTACAAGGCCTCTCGTACAACGCCTCATACAGTGCCATACCAATTGTCACTTGGTAACTGTCATTATAAGCGAATTTAATCAATGTGATGTGATCCTCCCAGCTGCCCTGAAAATCTATAACAGAAGCCCGTAACATATCCTCCAACACTTGATTGTCTCTCTCCGTTTTTCCATCTGTCTACGGGTGGAAACTACTAGAATATGATAATTGGCTACCGAAAGAGTTTTGGAAGCTCCTCCAAAAGTGCAAAGTGAAAACCAAGCATCGGTCTGATATAATAGTCTTTGGAACGCCATGTAATCTCACTATCTCCTGGATGAATATCATCGTATACGTCTCTGCCGTGTACGTCGTCTTCAACAGAATGAAATGTGCTGACTTTATCAACCGATCAACTATTACCCAAACTGAACCGTTTCTCTTCTTCGACCTCGACAAATCCTATAATAAAATCCATAGAAATATCTGCCCACTTCCACTCTGAAATGGGTAAAGGCTGTAGGGTTCCTGTCGGTCTCTGATGTTCTACCTTTACTTACTAGCAGGTAAAATATCTAGCCACATACTCTGCAATCTCCCTACGCATGCCGCTTCACTAAAAGTATCTCTTCAGGTCCTTGTACATTTTAGTTGTGCATGAATGCACTGTGTACCTGGTATGATGTGTCTCGTCAAATAATTTCTTCTTCAACTGCGGATCACTCGCCATCACTAAGCGGCCCTTCATTCGAAGTCCTTCATCTGCTCCAATGGTCCAATCAGTCTTTGGCTCTTTGGAGATCTTCCCCTTTCGAGTTTGAATCCAAGAGTCCTTTAGCTGAGCTTTGACTACTTTATTACTGCAAAATGGCTACTCAGACAGAGCTCCCAAAAATGTACTACCTCTGTCAATCTCTGGTCTAAAATAAAACTGGCTAAGGGTGTGAAGGTCTCGATATAATGAGCACCTCAAAGCTGCAATCCGACGACAACACTTCCTACTCAATACGTCTGTTACAACATTAGCCTTCCCCGGATGATACTGAATCGCAAACTCGTAGTCTTTGATAAACTCAACTCATCGTCGCTGTCTCTAATTTAGCTCTTTCTGAGAGAAAATGTACTTCAAACTCTGATGATCTGTGGAAAGCTCGAACTGCACTCCATACAAATAATGTCTTAATGTCTTCAGTGCAAAGACCACTGCTGCAAGATTCAAGTCGTGCATGGGATAATAATGCTCATTTTATCAGCTGTCGTGATATGTATGCCACTACTCCTTTGGTTTGCATCAAAGCACCTCCTAGACCGGATAACGACACATCTGTATATACTACGAAGGCCCTATCACTACTTGAAATAATTAATACCAGCGTTGTAGTCAACTTAGCCTTTAGAGTCTCAAAGGCCTCCTGGCACTCCGTGCCGGCGTGTAAGTGGCGTCATAATCTTTGAGAAATCTTGAATAAACTTCTTGTAATTTTTAGACCCTAATTCCACTAGGAAAGAACCCTAAGGGGGATAAATAGGGTTTATGCTAACCTAATCCAATTTAATGTCAATTAAAACTAATTAACAAATATCCTAGCAAATTAGATATGCAACAAGATATATATGCAAGGATATACAAATAAAAAACTAATTAACAAATATCCTAGCAAATTAGATATGCAACAAGATATATATGCAAGGATATACAAATAAGGGTAAGTAAACTATGCAACAAGATATATATGCAAGGATATACAAATAAGGGTAAGTAAACTATAAACAAATACAAATAATACAGTGGATAAATTAGATAATAAGAGAATGGCGATAAAGATAAACAAAATATAAGTGCATAAGTTAAACTCAAACACACAATAAATGATCACGAAGTTCGGACCTTCCATCCTATGTCTCTGCTCCCCACTCCTGGGGAGAAATCTACTATCACACCGGGTTTCAACGCTCACCCGAAAATATTTACACCTCACAATCGGTTTTCTACGCTCACCGACAAACTTTACAACTCACACTTGTAACTACACAAATACCATCTCAAGTGTTGGCTTCTCACGTGTCTCCCTCAAGTGCTTGGAATTACTACCTCTCACTAGGCTTTACTACCGACGCCACTCCTCTTAGGACCAACCACGTCTCTCACCTCTACACTCCTCTTAGTGTACTTGTGTAATACAATGTGACCTCATAAATGAAAGCTCAACAACAAATAATTTATTCTCTAAACAAGGTGAGAACTCAATTAACCCCACACTCAAAGTCACAATCCCACAACCCCAAATTATACTATGTATACAAATACAATAAGCTCAATAGGTTGTGTGTGAACAATGAGTATAATAAAAAACAAATCTAAACTCAAATAAATTCTAGCTTATGGAAATAAAAATCAAACATATAAATAGCTAGATATGAGTTCAGAAAAACTTCTCTATGACGACAAGAGAGAGAGGGAGATGAGTTGAATGCCTAAACACAAATGATGATCTCCTCAAGCTCTTTGTGAAAATTTCTTTACAAAACAAACACTAAAACAAACTTTAAAACCCTTAAACTCTTTTTGTAAACTTGTACAAACAATTTTCTTAGTTAGTTTTAGGTCTAAGGTACGAGGGGTATTTATAGAGATCCCAAAATACAAGAAAAACAAAACAAAAAGACTAAAAACCCAAAACAGGACAAAGCTGGAAAACTAGCCTTTGGAGCCGTCGGTCGACTGATGAACAATATCAGTCACTGATGAGCTGATCGTTACAAGCAGTTCACAGCTCATCGGTCGACTGAAGACCTCATCAGTCGACTGGTAAACTCATCAGTCGATTGATAGTTTATCAGTCACAAAAATAGAAACTATTAATGATTTTGGCTTGTTTCATCAGTCGACTGATAATATGCATCAGTCGACTGATAACAGTTTTTCAGCTTGTTTAAAATAGTAAATATGATTTTTGAAGTGCCTTTAAAAATATCAAATAAATTCAGAAAAATATAAAACTTTGAAAAATAATTATAAATATGATAATAAACATGTTACGAAAAGAATTTTTGGAATTGCACTTTCCAAAAGTAAAACCTCATCATTTTTCAAAACTAGTCCAAAACATGAAAATGAACATACTTGAAATTTGACATTTTGACTAAACCATATTTTAAAACTTTATAAAATGATTATATAAACATAATAAAAGATGTATATAATAATTATTAAGTCCATAAATTAATAAGTCAATATTTTCACAAAAATGCATGTTTTGCAAACATTCAAAATAATAAACATGATTTCATTGAACTAAATAAACTTCATATTGATGAAATCATATATAAGCATATAAACATAAAATAAATATGTATTTTCTAATTATATTCATTTGTTTCATATTTAAACTTGAAAACTATATAACCAAAACACACACACGCACACACA
>NC_033795.1:64227165-64277028 GCF_001876935.1 Asparagus officinalis
ATATATATATATATATATATATATATATATATATATATATATATAAACGTGTATGTGTGTATGTGATTGAGCTTGAAGTATCTACACACAAGTATAAACCTAAAACTAAATTACCCAAGCTATATTGATCTTTAATATGGCTCGACTTGGAAAACTTGGATGAAGCTTGATCTTGGATCTAGACTTAAAATGTATTGCTTCACTCCGATATTCCGCCAACCTCTATTGGATATGATCGTGAAAGCTCGATTCCATCCAACCTCCAACACATTGTTTGCCTAGAATAAATACAAAAATACAAATACTAGACAAACAATATTAGTTATAAATTGTTTGTTAAAATATCATCAAAACAAAAAGGCTAACAGTAATAGCCTACTAAACCAAAGAAACTACGGATCTCTGAAGCTGTCTTCGGCAGCTCCCAATTAAGTACTGCCTCCACCTTTGTTGGGTCTATTGTAATACCCTCCTTGCTCATGACATGACCCAAAAATCTGACTTCAGAAAGCTAAAACTCACATTTAATGGACTTGGCATATGACTGATGCTCTCGCAAGGTCTGCAATACTAATCGAAGATGCTGCTCTTGCTCTGCCTCCTATCTCAGATAGACAAGAATATCATCGATGAATACGATTTTGTCCAAATATGGATAGAAAACCTGGTTCATCAAATCCATGAATACATCAGGTGCATAGGTCAACCCAAATGGCATGATAAGAAACTCGAAGGACCCATATCGAGTCAAAAAGATGGTTTTAGGAGTATCCATCTCCCGAACGCGCAACTGATGATAGCCAAAACGAAGATCAATTTTTGAGAAATGTCGTGCTCCATGCAGCTGGTCGAACAAGTCGTTAATCCTCGATAGTAGATACCGATTCTGGATAGTGACCTTGTTCAACTCATTATAATCTATACAAAGGCGCATACTAACATCCTTCTCCTTCACGAAGAGAACCATCGCTCCCTACGGAGAATGACTCTGGAGAATAAAGCCCTAAAATAACAACTCATCTAGCTGAGTCTGTAGCTCCCTCATCTCAGCAGGTGCCATACGATAAGATGCTCAGGATATCGGTGTTGTGTTCGGCTGTAACTCGATGCAGAACTCAACCTCTCTCATAGGAGGCAACCCATGTATGTCCTGAAAAACATCCAGATAATCTTGCATAAATCGGCACTCTGATATCTCAGCATCACCTCCTCGATGTACGTCAGAAATGACTCCGTAAACTGGTTACCTTGTGAGGTCATTACTATCAACTCAGACCCATCGGACGCTCGCAAGCTGATTGTTTTAGAAAAACAATCGATACTAACATGGTAGGATGATAGTCAATCCATACTGAGAATGACGTCGAACTCCGACATCTAAAAAATTATCAGATCAAAAATGAACTCAGACTCATCAAGACTGATGACGCATCTCCTACAGATACTCTCAATAGGGATATCTCCCCTAAAGGAGTAGAGACGGATAACAGAATATCTAAGGGATGTGTAACTAGCTGAAACCTATCCATAAAGGTATGATAGATAAAAGAATACGAAGCTCCTGAATCAAACAAGATCCGAGCTGGAAAGGAATAATCACTAAGAAAGCTCTGCTCGTACTATGGTCACGCGGTACGACTGCATAAACTCTGTCAGTGGCTGTCGACTGTTGTGCTACTAGCAGTGGAATCTATGGGACTATCTATCTCCTAGGAATCTCCTGGATAGCATGCATTTGGCCTATTAGCCTGTAGACGGTAAAAAAAATACCTCCATGGGCTTACGGGAAATTCGCCTGTGAGAAAAACTCGCACGCTCAGTTCTCTAGCATGGGCCTAAACTGCGTAGACGTCAAATGTACTCGATTCTAGGTTCGCCTAACGATCGGCGCGCCTGCACGAGTTGAGATAAATTTGGATAGCGGAAATTCACCTTTCACGCAACTCGCCTGCCCGAGTCCGAAGTCGAATCCGCCTGCAAACCTCAAGGCCGCCCGTATCCGCTACCCCACGTGCTGAGATGGGCCTTCCCATCTCTCTCGACCCGAAGGGAGAGGGCACAATACTCCAAGACCGTCAAGCGGCCGCTCACAGCACGCACAGTACGAAGGACAGGACATGTGTCGAGTCGACCTGAACAGTCATAAATGCGACTCACCTCGGTTGTCTGAGTCAGGAGACGGATCCGCCAGCATTCGGCGAACTGTCCAAACCCACTCGAGTGCCAGGAACGTGCTTTCCCGCCTCTCTTGGCCTGAAGAGAGAAGACACGGTACTCCAGGCCCGCCGGATAGCCGCCTACAGTACAAGTGGGCAGACAGGTGTCAAAGCAGCCTGCACCCTCATAAATGCGGCTCACCTCAGTTGTCCAAGCAAGAGGACGAGAGTCGCTGGCGCTCGGTGTTTGGTCAGATCCACGCAAGCATCTGACGGCCGTTGTCACGCATACGAGGAGGGGCTTTCCCACTCTTACGTAACGTGATGCACAGCGCAGCTCTTCGAATGACCGCTGGCGGTACGAGTGGACAACAGGACATCTCCTAACAATGTATGGTCACATCCCATAATTCAAGGAGTAGTCAAGCTGTCCTTCTTCCATTTAAAAAGCCTCTTCCAGCAAGCTTTAAGGAGAGGTTCGAAAAACTCAGAAAAAGAGGGGAGACCAAGCTGTTCGCATAATCCTTGCATTACAGCACCACTGCCTGGTTCTCGCCGGCGAACTAAGCAGACCCAAACTCTTTCGACTTGAGCTTCTATTGTGTACTGAAGCTCTCCAGCAACCTCGGTCAAACGGTCCAAGGGAAGCATACTCGACACGAGCATCGAGCGAAGCGTCCTATAGCCACCTAAAGTCCCTACACAAAACAAAGAGGGCATTCCCTCTGCTTCTGTTGTAAACATTTGATTATTAGTTTGTAATAAGCTTTCTTATCAATACAAACGAAACTCCCTGTTTTCGGGAAATCAAATTTACACCCTACAGAAGATGGCGACCACAGTGGGAGGAGCTATTTCATCGAACGAAATGGTGGTGGCTCAATTTGATGAAGTTGCTGTTGGGACGACCATAGAGTCCCTGGAGATTGAGTTCGACCATGCTAAGTACGAAGAGTACTTGTCTTCCTCATCCTATGGTGGTGATGCGTCCCGCAAACGCCACAGAGTCGTGCGCCGAAGCCGACCTCAAACGGTCAAAGCTTCCGTGCCTGAGGGATCCACCCGAGTCTCATCAGGGGAACCCACTCCCTCGCAATCGATCAACGCCAAGCCGGAGATCGAGCGCAAGGAACAAGGATCTGCCAAATGGATCGCCAAGCGGTCCCCGCAGACACCTGTCTCAGAGGGAACGCCGGTTCACTCCGGCGCCGACTACACTGCCACAGCCCACGGTGATGCTCTTCTCGCTAGAGAGCTAGCCAACAGCGGGGGCAAACGCTCGTCAGACAGGAGGCCCAAACCTCCGTTTCTCACAATGGTTCGAATCATTGTACGGGCCCGAGAAACACTAGACGAAATGGCAAGCTGCCCGACGTCGGAAGACTCTCCAAGTCAGGAGCGCCAACCGAGGAAGGCAGGGTCACCCGATCAAGAGGACTTCGCTTCTCAGGTCATATCCCTGATGCGAATAACTCGTCTCCAACGAGCGAGCCTACCCGAGTAGGCGAATCCTCGAAGGCTGGCGAGCCTCGCCATAACCATTTGGCGGATAAACGTAAAGGCAAGGAAGTAGGCGATACCTTACAAACCCACTCCTCCAGACGAAGGGTTGAGACCCGCCTACGCACTGGAGTTCTCCAGAACGCGAAGACTCGCCAGTCAAGGCGAGATCGCCTAACTCCAGCACCAAAGCATTCCACCCAACGCGCACCAGAGAGCGCGCCCAAAAATCTCTCATGCGCTCACCCGAGCGACTCTTCTGAGGCTGGGGGTTATCACCAACCTCCCCTAGAAGACCTCAGAGAATACTTAACTCGCAAATGCACTATCCATGAGGCGAGTCCTCAGTGCCACTACGAGAGACTCATCCACACGGTCCTCGCCGACTACCAATGCGTCGGAACGGCGAAACCTTCGGTATTTGAGAGACTTTCTCAACAGTCCCCTCGACCAAGGCCCTCCCGTCGAAGGCGTCGTCACCAAAAGAGACGCGTTGTCGACGACTTGGAGCTCGCATCCGCCACAGTTAACATGACGGACAAGGGGAATGCGGTACTCTCCGACTCGCCAGACTCGGACTCCGTCCTGAGACCTAACACTCGGTTTTCTCGACGCCGGCAGGAGGGCATATTCCAGCGAACGCGCAGTCGCAGGGGGGTAAGTATTGGGTTTGATTACTCCACCCTGGCACCTCCCTCCTGCGGTGAAGACGAGGTTCATTCGGCCGCAGCCATATCTCAGACCTCGCGCTCAAGTCAAGACGCGCTGGCGAGAGTGCATATGACCGACCTCAACCCCAAGCAGATGATGGCTCAAAAGTTGGAGGAACAACAGGCAACCATCGACTCTCTAAGAGAGATGATAGAGCAACTGCTGAACAAGAAACAGAAGAAGAAGAGGACCCAACATCCCTTACCCCGGCAAACTAGGGACAAGGAGTGGGTACCTCCTCACCGTCCAGCGGCTAAGACGGAGGATAATCAGCATTCCGATTACTCCTCCAAAACGTCGATAGGAACGTCGCACACTGGGGATAACACCCGTGACAAAAGATTTGACGAGTTCCAGGACCAGCTCAACGCGCTGAAGCTTCAGCAAAACATGAACAAACTGAGGGTGGTACGTCCCTACCCTATCGAATGGGACACGGTCCCATACCCAGCAAAGTTCAAGCCAATCAGCTTGGTACAGTTTGATGGCAAGGGATCACCCTCACAGCACATCTACTACTTTATGGCGCAGACAGGATTCCTTACGGGGAATGACGCCATTCTCACTCGACTATTCATAGGTACCCTCAAGGGGGTGGCCTTTGAATGGTTCCGCAAACTGGAACCCGGCTCTATCAAGGCATGGGCCGACGTTGAAAAGCTCTTTCTCGCCCGCTTCTTCGACGACAACATAGAGGTGTCAATATCCACTCTTCTTGCTGAGAAGCAGCGGAAGTCGGAATCGGTCAACGACTTCGTAAAGAGATTTCAGAATCGATCTGTCCACTGTCGGGACCAAGTTTCCGAGTCGACACTAATTGAGATGTGTCGCAACAACCTATCGATCCATATCTTGTCCAAGATCGGGGCAGTAGAGACCCGGACTTGGAAAGAGCTTGTTCGCCAAGGCGAGCAAGTCGAAAACATGATCAAGAGGCTGGAAGCCGAGGAGCCGCAGTCCAAGAAAGGAGCAGCGGAGCCAGCTGCACCAAAGAACCCTCCTCGGTCGAGGGGAAAAGAGATCATGGCAGTTGACTCCGCCCTAGCGCCAAAGGCTGCTCAAAAGCCAAAACCCAGGCAATTTGAGCCACGCCCCCAGCGGCAATACGACTTCAAAGAAGACCAGGTGGTAGCGACCTTCGACACTCTACTCAAGAGTGGGCAGATTAAGTTGCCAGAAGCCGCAAAGCCTGAAGAGGTGGACAAAACCGGTGACCCAAGTTACTGTGCATATCACAGATTCCTTTGCTATCACACAACCAAATGCTACGTCCTCAAGGACAAGCTCCAGGCCCTCTACGACGCGGGGGTTTTGAAGAAGGAGAAAGTCCAAAAGCAAGTGACTACAAACATGATCACTTTAAGCTTCGGGACAGATCTCCCAGAGGTTCAAGCCCCAGCGGGGGTAATCCCTATCCCCAAGGCGGTCTTGAAGATCACTAACAACAATCCTCACAAACTCTGCCATCAGGGCAGGTGATGTGGGTCCATCCGGACCTCCTCAATGATGAGCAGTGGATTGTGCAGCCTTCCAAGGAGGCTAAGGGAAAACACTGCAACATTGTCTCCGCCATTCTGGATAGAGATAACACGACGATGACTGCCCTGACGGACTCTGAAGAGGACACCAACGTCTTTGCCACGAGAGCAGGAAAAGAATTCACGAAAGAATATCCCGCGAGGGCGGAGAACCCGGCAGGACCTTCCGCGAGGCCAGCCGTAGCAACCCCTCCCAATCCAGACGGGCCGAGCTCAAGCCGCCAGCCCTTCCGGTTCAACGTGCTCGCGCAACTGAAAAGCATCCCCGCGCGAATCACCATGTACGACCTCCTCCGGTTATCCAGACCTACCCGGGAGGCCCTACAGGAAGCGTTGGCCGACTCAGAGGCGTTCTCTACCTATTTCTCTAAGGAAATAGAGGCAGAACAAGAATGTGCGACTTGCTGCCAAGTTTCTGAGAGACGGATCCCGTGCATCACTTTCACTCCTGAGGACATGCTCATCAAGAGCACGTCCCATGACCGGCCGCTGTACTTCACAGGATACGTCGGCTCGTCGAGAGTGGATCGGATTTAGGTCGATCCGGGGTCTGCGCTGAGCATCGTGCCCCTGAAGTTAATCAAACACTTGGGGATACCGTCGAAGCGCCTAGCCTCGACCTCGACTACCATCTTCGGCTTCAACGCCACCGGTGACAGCTTAATTCTGAACGACTTTGAGTCAATTGTAATTGGTTACGAGAGTCACCATGTAACCAACGCCGTTCAGGCAGAGAAGCTTATCATGAATGAAAAATCCGACCTTGCTTATTTGTCGTCTTGCTCCTCGTCCGAAGATGACGCACCTAATAACCTATGGTCGACACTCTACAGTGAGTCTTCTCTACACTTGCCGGTATGTTCGTCATACGTCTTCAAGACGCGACTGATCGAGCCATCGCGAGCTGTATTCGTCGTGCCAGCACGGAAGAGGTATCGAAAAGACATCATCTTCGGTCGAATCGATCGTCCCCTACGCACGCTATGGGACGAATCTGAGGACGAAGACCCAGCACCCCAGTTCTCGCAATACAGTCGAGTAGCGAAACGCATAATGAGCAACATGGGGTACGACCTCACTCGCTCAGAGGGCCTGAATTACGGCCGAGGGCGCAAGACGGTCATCAAACCCGCCTACGTCCCCAAAGGGAAGCCCTCAAATTACTTCAACAGGACTAGGAGAGGCTTAGGCTATTCCTCTTCCTCGTCGGATTTGTGTTTCTACGTTAACGAAGATTCCGACTATGCATGTTCGGGTGATCAATCGTCAGCAACCTCGGCTTGGGACTCGGACGTCAGCGTGAGGGATCTGTTCGATAGCCTTACAGTCAACATGGCTATGATAGACCCTGCCGAAATGGCGGAGGACGAACAACTTCCGCTCTATGACGAGACATGGGATCGCCATGTTAACGCCCAGTGGAACAGTCGCTTCGAGCAACGCGAACCGCTAACCAAAGACGAAGTTCTCCAGGTGAACATGGGTACTGAGGCGAATCCCAAACCCATATTCATCAGTGGCAGTCTGTCTCCACAGGAAATAGAAGACCTCATCGCTCTCATACGGGAATACATTGACGTCTTCGCCTGGAATTACGAGGACATGCCTAGTCTGGATCCGCGGGTCGCCACGTATCGCCTCAACATCAGCCCTGACGTCAAGCCAGTCAAACAACAGCAGAGGCGGTTTCGCCCCCAAATCGTGGAGGCGATCGAAGCTGAGGTCAAGAAGCTGATCGAATCCGGTTTCATCAGAGAAGAGTAACATCCCGACTGGGTGGCGAACATTGTTCCGGTCTTGAAGAAGAACGGGAAGATCCGCATCTGCATCGACTTTAGGAACCTCAACACTGCGTGCCCTAAAGACGAATTTCCTCTGCCCATCACGGATGTCATCATTGACAATACGTGCGGACTCGAGAGGATGTCCTTCATGGATGGCTTCTCGGGGTACAACCAAATTAGAATGCACCCCGAGGACGAGAAGCACACTGCATTCAGAACTCCCATGGGGGTGTACTGCTACACCGTTATGCCATTCAGACTCAAGAACGCTGGCGCAACCTATCAGCGTGCCATGAGCATGATCTTTCGAGATCATCTGCAAAAGACGGTCGAATGCTACGTTGACGACCTGGTCGTGAAAAGTCGCTGTAAGGAGGATCACCTCCAAGACTTGAAGACGATGTCTGAACTCATGAGGACTCATCAACTCAAGATGAATCCTACTAAGTCATTCTTAGGGATGTCCAGCGGTAAATTCCTCGGTTTCGTCGTCACGACGAAAGGAATCCGGATCGATCCAGACAAGGTACGAGCTATTCAAGAGCTTCAGCCGCCCCGAAATCTTAAAGAGCTAAGAGGCCTTCAAGGATGACTGGCTTATATCCGAAGATTCATCGCGAATCTCTCGGGCAAATGTCAACCCTTCTCTAAGCTAATGAAGAAAGGTACTTCCTTCGTCTGGGACGAGCCATGCCAGAAGGCCTTTGAAGAGATCAAAGCTTATCTCTCAAACCCACCTGTCCTTGCGGCGCCAATCTCAGGGAGGCCATTCCTCGTATATATACGGGCCATGGAACATTCTCTAGGCGCCCTCTTGGCACAAAATGATGATGCAGGCCACAAGCAAGGCATCTACTACCTGAGCAGAACCTTGCAAGGCGCCGAACAGCGGTACCCAATGGTCGAGAAGGAATGCCTAGCCTTGGTGTTCGCCATCCAAAAGATGCGGCACTACTTGGTTGGCCAAACGATCCATATCATTTCCCGGATGAACCCCATTCGGGTCTTCATGACACAACCTGCAGCATTAAACTGGCGCCTAGCCAGATGGGCACTTCTGCTCTCTCAATACGACATCTACTTCATACCGTAGAAATCAGTCAAGGGACAGGCCATCTGCGATCTCATGGCTAGTCACCCGCTGGGGGTGAAGACCGATCTATTTGAAGATCTGCCAGATGAACCTCCCGAAGCCAATGTGACTTCGTCACCAGAGGTATGGCAGATGTTCTTCGACGGCGCATCTCGAGCAGGGAGTGGGGGTGGTCCTCACCTCTCCGCGTGGCCATGTGTTACCCCGGGCCTTTTCCTTGATGGAACCATGCACCAACAACATAGATGAGTACAACGCGTTGCTCATAGGGCTCGAGTTGGCCAAAGAGTTAGGGATCAAGCATCTGGAGGCTTACGGTGATTCCTAACTCATCGTTAAGCAAATGACCGGCGAGTATGAAGTCAAGAACGACGATCTCGTCCCACTCCACAAAGCGGCTATCAGACTAGCAGAGTCACTCGAGAGTTTCCGCATCGAGCACGTGCTTCGTTCAAAGAACACCCATGCGGATGCTCTCGCATCCTTGGCGGCTAACCTGGCCCAGCCTTTGGGGATGACCCAACGGGTTACAATCGCCAGCCGAAAACTCTTTCGACTAAAAGACGTCCTAGAGGCGAACGCTACCCATCAAACATCAGATCAGCCTGATCTGGAAGACTGTCGTCTCCTGATCATCGACTATGTCCTGTACGGCATATTGCTCGAAGACGCGAAGGAACGGGAGTCTATCCGACGGCGTGCCTCACGGTTCTACTACGACTAAACCACTAAAACGCTGTATCGGAGGTCATACGACGGCTTGTTGCTTTGTTGTCTTTCAAAGACAGAGGCGCAAGAGGCCCTACGCGAAGCACATGACGGCGCGTGCGGGGCTCATCAGCCTGGACCCAAACTTTGGGATCGCCTGCGGAGGATAGGCTATTTTTGGCCTGGGATGGTTACTGACGCGGTCGCTTATGCGAAACGCTGCTACGAATGCCAAATCCACGCCAACTACATGCACCAGCCTCCAGAGGATCTGCATCCGACGAGGGCGTCTTGGCCCTTCGAAGTATGGGGGATGGATATAGTCGGGCCAATATCTCCACCATCGGCGAAAGGCCATCGCTTCATCCTCGCGATCACCGATTACTTCTCTAAATGGGCCGAAGCTATCCCCTTAAGAGAAGTCAAGACTAATGACGTGATCAAATTCATCAAGCACCATGTCATATACTGATACAGCGTACCCCGGCGTATCATTCATGACAACGGCACGCAATTCGTTAGCCATGCCTTCACCAGGTTCTGCGACAAATTCCGAATACAGAACCTCTCTTCCACGGCCTACAACCCTTCAGAGAATGGTTTGGCCGAGGCCTTCAACAAAACAATTATCAAGATCTTGACCAAGCTGACTTCCACTAGCAAACGCGATTGGAACGAAAAGCTAGGCGAGAGCCTGTGGGCATATCGCACGACGGTTCGCACACCGACCGGCACCACGCCCTACTCATTGGTATACGGCTATGAAGCTGTATTGCCACTAGAGATTCAGATTCCGTCCCTCCGCGTCGCCTTAGCAACAGGGATGACGGCCGAGGAAAATCACCAACTGCGACTCGCAGAGCTCGAAGCGTTGGATGACAAACGACTGGAAGCTCAGCAGCACATTGAGTTTTATCAAGCTCGAATGACCAAGAATTTCGATAAGAAAGTCAAACGCCGAGCCTTCAAAGAGGGGGAGCTGGTGCTCTCCGTTCGCCGACCAATGATCCTCACTTCCAAGAAGAAGGGGAAATTCCAGTCCAAATGGGAAGGACCGTTCGTAGTAGAAACAGTCTACTCGAACAGCGCCTATCGCCTCGTCAAGCCGAATGGCGATAAGATCATGATGCCCGTCAACGGTAAGTATCTGAAGAAGTACTACCCCTAGTTCTCCTTCGCCAAACTCCCACGAGTGCACGAGTTTAAACTGGCCCTCACGCCCTCCAAATGGTATAAGAGGTAAAACTATTCCTATGCTTCAATTTCTCGAGGTAGCTTACTAGTACAGGCGAACTGCTCAGTACAAGCGGGTCGCTTAGATCAGGCGAATCGTTCAGATCAAGCGGATTGCTCAGATCAGGCGAATCGCCCATATCAAGAAAGCCTATCAGTCTAGGCGAAATTCACTTTACCAGCTAAACACCCTGTCTTGGCGAATCTCTCAAAACAGGCGAGAATAGCATCCCAGATGGGCGGCATCAAACGCCCACTTGGTCAAACCTTCAGATAATTAGGACCAGAGCCAAAATCACTTGCTAATCCTCTTCTAAAGGATGGTGGGTCCTCAAAGTCGTTCCAATCACGACAATCCCTGTCACGTTAACATTAAACCTCTGACAAAATCACTCGCTAATCCTCTTCTAAAGGATGGTGGGTCCTCAAAGTCATTCCAATCACGACAATCCTTGTCACGTTAACATTAAACCTCTGACAAAATCACTCGCCAATCCTCTTCTAAAGGATGGTGGGTCCTCAAAGTTGTTCCAATCACGACAATCCCTGTCACGTTAACATTAAACCTCTGACAAAATTACTTGCCAATCCTCTTCTAAAGGATGGTGGGTCCTCAAAATCGTTCCAATCACGACAGTCCCTGTCACGTTAACATTAAACCTCTGACAAAACCCACTTACCAATCCTTCAGAAGGATGGTAGGTCCCCACAGTTGCTCCAATCGCGACAAGACCTCATCAAGTTAATGATCACCTCTGATGATTGGCGCCGTTATTCCTACGAATAGCACAGCCTAAGCAATAGCCTACCACGCGACGCGCTATTACTCCTGTCAATAGTCACACTCCTATGTCCCTGAACTATTTGACCTATTCCAGATATTCTAACATTCCTTTAGAATGACTGATGGGTAGAGTCTACCACGCGATGGCTCCTACCATAATCGATTGTCGCATTCCCAAATGACGACAATTATCGAAGGTGGTTCGGCAAACGGCCCGTCTGTCAGTTCCCCAGGCAACAACTCGCCGAGAGGCGAGTCGAAGTTGAGTTCTTCAGTTGGCCGCAGAAGAGAACGATTGTTCTTTGCTGCAAACCAAGTGTTACTCTCTTGATCCCATTCGAGCTGCAACGCGAAGATCGGAGTTAACCCGATCCCACGTTGTGAGCAATAGAGAACAGAACAAGAGCCTAAAACGACTAAGTCCAAAACAGAATAGTCAGAGGCTCGCCAAGTTCAACTCAAATGCCAAACAGCGCAGATAAAGAAAGAGAAAACTGTGCATGCAAAGCAAGAACAAGCAAGAACAAGCAAAACAAGCAAAAGAGCCACAACGGGCCACAATTTACATAAGTTTTCAGTTTAGTTGTGATGCCCGATGCACCAACTAAGTTAACAAAACAACAAAAAAAAGAGGGGGACTCAGACAGCATGAGCATTATAGGAATTTTAGCAGGCTAAAAGAACCAATCTTAGCCTTGACCGCCGCACGATCCGCCGCACGCCGGATCCTCGCCTTCTCCTTTTGCTCCTGCTGCCGCCTGGCTAAGTCCACCTCGCTGTCTTCTTCCTCTTGGCGAAGAAGTTGGAGCTCCTTCTCCACCGCTCCGGCGGCCTCAACGAGTCTCCTCGCCTCACACCCACGTTCCCGCAGCCTTGCCTCGCCGCGAAGAGAGCCAGCGTCCTCGAAGAAAGCCCTGTCCAGGTAAGCGTCCATCCGGTCCAGTACCGCTTGGTGCCGCTTCCGCAGACGTTTGAGCTCGGCCTCCTTTGCCCGAATCCGCTTCGCCCGCTCCTCACGCTCGAGCAGGAGATACAGTGGAAGGGGCGGTGGGACATCAGAGGGATCGTCGTAGGCCAGCTCCTCGAGGCGGTACATCCACCCCTCCACGCGCTCAAGCTCTTGCTTGCATCGCCGTGTAAGTGAGGCATCACCCGCATGACGGACCACCTCTAAACCCGCTTCCGGTTTTCTCCTAGCGGATTTTTCTCGAAGCAGTAAGAACTCTGCTGAAGAGAGGCGAGTACTGATATATATTCGAAAAGAACTCAACGGCTGAGATTCGTTACCCCAAGCGATCGAGCGGTCCAGATGTCCGGCGACGCTTCGAACTCAACGCCAATAAAGGCCATTCCTCTCGAGACCCTAAACCGACCGATCGGATTGGGCATGAGAGGCGAAGCGTTCAGTCGCTTCACCATTAATGAGCATTAATGCGCCCGCAGAGTCTTAGCTGGCAAGCACTTGGACCTGCCGACAGACGCGTGGCACGAACTTCGCCCACAGTTGGACTTCTGACTGTTGGGCAAACTCACCACCATCCAAGTTTCGCCAGTAGTGTAAACTCGCCATCATACGGGTTTCGCCTACAGCTCAAATTCGCCATCAATTGAGTTTAGTTTTCAACTCAGACTCACCACCATATGGGTTTCGCCTGCAGCATAAACCCGCCAGCAGTTGAGTTTGGCCATCTACCCGAACTTCGCCAGCAGTTGAGTTCAGCCTCCAAGCGAAACTCGCCGCGATCGAGTCTCGCCTGCTGACGAACTCGTCGATCAATTGAGTTTCGCCGGTAATGTGGACTCGTCAGGAGCCGAGCTTCGCCATCTTAGGGAACTCACCGTGACCCTTGCTCTGCCAACAGTGTAAACTCATCGGGATAGAGTTTGGCCCTTAAGGTAAACTCGTCATCACAAAGGAAACTTCGCCTGCGGTACGAGATTGTCGACCATTACAGAGCAAAACACTGAGGGGCGGTGACACAATGAGCAAACACAACCCTCATTGGATGCTTCTAGACAATACATTTGAACAAAGTTATGGTCTTTTTGCAACTGCGAAAGTCATAATATTACGTTCAAAAAAGAAGCAAAACATGCACCCAGTTTTTTTAAGACAATACATTTGAACAAAGTTATGATTTCATAAATAAACGAGTCATAAGCAAAATGTCTTAATACAATCATAAGATCGAGGCCTCAGTCGAACACGCTGAAAGTGGAGAGCTCCTCTTTGGCCGCCGCCACCTTTCTCGTGTGGTCTTCCCGGGCCTTGTCTTCAGCAGCCTTCCGAATCCGAGCTTCAGAGCTTGACCTGGCGGCAGCGTCTGCCTGGCGCAAGGCTAGGAGGCGTCGAGTTTCCGCCTCAGCGTTCTTACTGACCTTCACAACGTCAGACTGGAGCCCCTTCGAGTTCGTCTCCGCCTGCCCCAGTTCGGCCCTCAGTCGAGCTACAGTGCGATTGAGGTTGATAATTTGCTCCTCCAACAAATGTTGTTGGCCCACCCAGAAGTTGGCGGTAGACTCCAAATCTGCTATTTCTCTGTAACGGGTCTCCTGCTCCAGGGCTTCCTGACGCCTGACATGAGCCAGGCAAGACTCCATGTTGGCTTTCGGACCTTCCCGTAGCAAGGTCTCTAACCCTATCATGCGTGACTCCAAGAGACGGCTCATGCATGCAATGGGTAGCGAGTCGATTTTCGCCCAATCGCCGCAAATCAGCCACGCGATCAAGGAGAGACTGCCTGAAGCTGTCAAAGCTACCCATGCCAAGGTCGACAAGGGAAATCACCTATCTCACAGCGCTCTCAAACTCTTCGATGCGTGCCTGCCAAGACAAGGACGCGGAGGGAGCAGGCTCTTGGCCCGGAGCGAGCGCCACGATGGGTGGAATTTCAAGGCAGGGCTCAGCTCCCGGCTGGGGAGCAGGGTCTGAGGCGGCGGAGGTCGCAGGACCTTCGGATTCGTCGTCCGAAATCAGGATAGGCTCCCCCCCCCCCCCCCCCCCAACAACACAGAGAGGAGTCAAGGGGAGAATACCTGTTCAGCCCACGCGAGAGTCTAAACGAAAAGATACCTTCGGCCGCGGCGGCCTCAGCAGCGCCCGAAGAAGACGGTTCTTTCCTTTTCTTAGAAGCGACCCTCTTCACCTTCGGTGCCATCGGGGGTATGAGGAAGGAGAAATTTGGGTTTACTCTGGGGAAGACAATGAGAAGGCTATAGATCCTCTTGATAGGGAGTAAGGGTGTTAAATACCCTAAGAACCCTAGGCGGTTACTCAATACTTGATTAGACCGTTCAAGGCTAAAACAGTTGAAGGGTAAGGCCGAACAAATCAGATATTACCTGGACGGCCAAAATCCAACGGTTTTTCTTAAGCACGATCTTCAAATACGGCCCGAATCAGGCGCGAGGGACGAAGAGCCCCACTACACCGCATTCAATATGGATCGATGTGCCCACGTTCTCTCGGCTGACGTAAGCACGAACCAATGCGTGGCCCACCGAAAGTGGAGCCTATCTGATGGCGAATTCGCCACCGAGATTGCCGCGAGTCAAAACTGATTGCACTTCTGGAACTGGAGTCAATTCTAAATCCGCCTGCAGACGAAATCCGCTCGCAGAGGAGACAAGCTTACGGGCAAAATTCGCCGACGGCTGAAGACCGCCCCTCACAACTAACACTCTAACTAACGCATGTTAAAAGAGAAATGGAACATGCACAGGAGTAATAGTAACAAAAAACAAAAGGATAATTTCATTCATAGAAAGAAATCCTAGTACAACAGGCAATCAAAGACAAAAGGGGCAAATTACAAGGCTTTCAACCGTAGTTCCGCCTCACGAATCTCCCTAGCATGACGAAACTCTAGCCTTCTCAGGATCTCTTGGCGAAGATCCTCCTCAGTGCGTGAGGCCAAGTCTTGGACGGTCTCTTTGACCTCCCTATAGGCTCGATCCTTTTCCTCAATGGAATTAGCCGTCAGTGTCCGATGGGATTCAATGCTCTCCAATTCCTTGGCTGCCTGTTCATGAGCCTTCTCTTGAACGGCCAATGAGGCTTGCGCCTTAGCTATAACTTGCTTCAGATGCTCTACCTCCGAAGTCAAGCGAGAAACGCGGTTATCGGCCTTCTGTTGCTCGAGGGCCATTCGTTCATCCTCAGCCTTGGCCTGCTCCAACTCTGCTGACAATCTTGACTCTAGTGACATGGTCTCGTTCAGACGGCGATCGCGTTCTTCCACTGCTGCTCGGACCTCGCGCTCCAAGGGAGAGAGGGCAGCCTCCTCCACCATGGATGAAATCACGGTTGAAGTACCTGTGGTCATAACCGTAGAAGTCGGGATTGGCGCCGCCAAAGCCGGTGTGACCAATGACGCCCTCGGAGCAGCGGTCACAGCGTCAACGGCCGCCGCCGACAAGGAAGTGGTCACTTGCAGAGTAGAAGCCTCCCTTCGAAGCGGAGACTCTCGCGCTGATGGACGATCCCCAGCCGACGCTTCCGCAGGAGCAGGAGATCTCTTTATTTGGCCGGGCGCATCCTCGCGAGCCAACACCTCTTCCTCACTGGATAACGTCTCATGAACCGAGACGTCGTCATCCTCCTCAGATTCGCCCGTCTCCCCAGACGAGCGACTCGCCCAAGAGGGAGGATCCTCTTTGCAAGCGACTTCAGGGGCAGGATTAGCTGCGAATGCACGAAGAGGGTTAACAAAGGACCCTCGAAAGGGACCTTATCGACAGTTGGGTACGGAAGGATGAGTAATGCTAAAACCTACGCTTACCTGAGCCTGTAGGCCCCTCTTCATTCCCAACCTCCTCCTCTTCGTCAGAAGGAATGGAGATCACTTTCTCAACCGCACCTGCATAAGCCCAATGCAAGTGTCAAAAGGTGTAAGGTCAATGTTGCGATCAAGGGTACTGTTGCAAAGATTACCTCCTGATGCGGACACAAAAGCCGCTGGAACTCCCGTCTGTGGCCTCACGCCAGATTGCGAGGGAGTGTCCTTTGAAGTCGTCGGAGACACCCTCGATGCGGCAGGAGAGGTAGACTGAACAACTCCAGCCCCAGAGGCATCATCATCCTGACCCTCCGCCGCTCTAACGGCCTCCATAGTTTCCTCGTGACGAGTCTTCTTAGCCGTTTCCGCTCTGGAACCCTCCGCCATCATCTCCCGCTGCCGCTTGGAGAGCAGCGAACTACTCGGAGATAGAAGGGGCATTCCCATCCGCCCCGCTATCGCGCTCCGGGCTCGCTCCAGCCTCTCGCCCGCCCGGGTTAACTCATCAGCTTCTCCCCGCTCATTTTGGGGGTCCAACGAAGGACCAGGAGAAGGAACTCGGGCCTCGGGCACTTCAGACTCACCTGGACCCACATTGCTACCCTTAGCGTCCTCAGCTGGGTCCTCCAGAAGCCATTCCTTAGCAGTTTGGCGACCCCTCCATCTCGAAGAATGAAGAGGCCTTACGGGAGGGCGCCCCTGTTCCGACAAACACGAACCCTGGAACCAGAAACCAGAGGGATTAGCACTGGCGCCCCGATACCACCGACAATACAGGAGCGTGTGGTGCAAATCACGATCCTTCGCGGGTAACTCAAAACGAGCCTGGGTGCCACCAGCATGGGTCCAGAACCATCCCCGAGCTCCATCCACCAGTCCTCCTTCGAAGCATAGGTGGGGATTGGCGTTGCCCACGTACAATTGATCGTACCCGAACTGACGGTCAAACTTGCAAGGGATATACGGCTCAAGATAGCATACAGAACCTGTGCGTAGAATGTGATACCCCGGCCGAATATTCACCAACCATTGAAAAGCACCACGAGAGAGAGTTGTGGGGTGGTCCGCCGTCGGCACGTCCCTAAGAGACTCGCCGTATCTTCCTCTGCTGAAGTAGGGGAAGAAGCGACGAAAATTGTAATGGACAAAGTGGGAGAGCGTCTTCCGCGCATCGGGAATGTCTTTACACTTCCAAGAGCACCTCTCCAAACGCTCAAGGAACGGAACGAACCTGTCTCCTGGAAGAGTCGCGGGAGCGCTCATCAAACACTCACAGTGGTAAACAAACTACGCCATCAAGTAAGTGTACGGCAGTCCCACTATGGGATTGGGGGTCCTGATGACTTCCCTTTCCCTTCGTCAACAGTCGACACATGGTAGAACTGGGCCGTCAGCGTGCGGAGTCCTCGATGGATACACGCTATCGTCGCCGACACCAAAGAATAGGACTTCCCGTAGGCTAAGCAAACCGTAGGATACACCACCTCCACCGGGAGCGCCTCGAAGGAATGAGTGGGGACCACGCACCTCTTCAGCCGCAACATGAGGTACCCCACGAACAGGGCCTTCCCAGAAATAGGGGACATGGCCTGGTAGTGAAACGAATGGAAGACCGTTCCAGACTTGAACCCGCCCTCGTCATGATCGAGAGCTATAGTGGCTTCCTCTTCAGCCATCCTCCTTTCCACTTCAGCCTGGTCACACCCGCCTAGAGGAAGAGCAGGATTCCCTTTGACATTGTTCCCAGGGAACAGATAGTCAGCCCAATTCTTGTGACTGATTCCCGGAGTCCTCTTCTTCTTCCCCTTGTGATCCCTAGCCCCTAAGGTGCTGAGGCAGATGTGATAATGGCAGAACAACTCCCACAGAGTTTCTACTACCAAGGGGGAGCAGTCGGAAAGCTGGTCGATCTCATCTTGGTCTGGGATGTACTCCTCATAAGGAAAGTCCCCCAGAGGCAGCCCTGACACGTCATACATCTCGTGAGGGGACATACCAAGTTCACCGTTGGGGGTGAAGAAGGTGCCGCTTTCCGCACAGTACAGTTCCAGGATGCTGTGGAATTGAGAGGCATTAATCCTCAAACCATGTCGAGTGGCTTGAATGGCCGCATACAACTCCGAATTCCTGAGGTCAGAATTCTCAGCCAGGATACAATCGGTGATCTTGGACCACCAAGTATCGCTGCCCGGTGCAGAATATACCCACCCCGGGACTCTGAAGTCCTTTGAGGGAAAACTCCCACCTGCTCGAAAGAAGCGGTGACGGAAGGTCTCCGCTACCGCCGTCGACTCCCCCGCAGGCGGCTCATTGGACAGTAGGCCAGGGCGCAGACCCGTCACGCGCTTACATGAGCCCTCCACCCCATATCCCGTGACTCTCCTTGTCGAGCCAACCGGCTTATCGGCGGAGAACACGGGCACCTGACCCAAGGAAGGAAATCGGGGAGGCGCTGGATTACCTGCACCTCCGGCGAAGCCGGTAGCCACGCCCTTCGGGAGGGCTTGGTCGGAAAAGGTCGCTGCAAAACAAAGTCAAGAAAAATCAGGAGGCAGATGCAGATCCGCCTGTCAAGGAGCGAAATTCGCCCGACATGACGAGACCCGCTTGCATAAGCCACGTTCACCTTTACTAGACGAAAGTCGAACTCGCCTGTCAGAAGACGAGTTCATCTTCGCCTGACAAAGACCAATCTCGCCTATAAAGGCTGGAATCGCCCAACGCGGATGAAGGTAAAATCCACCTGAAAAGGGGCAGTTTTACCAAAATCACGGGGACTGCCTAACCCACCAAGGCAAAATGAGCAGCACTCATCTTCCTGGCACGACAGCGGCGACCAACACGAGAACGTTAAAGCAAACTTTTTCAACTTACCCGAGTGCGCCTCAGGCACATTGGCGGTCACACCGGCGGCTAGACGATCAGAGTAGCATCCGGGACCCTTTCCCCCTCACTTTACACCTCTTGGATTTCGGCGCCATTGAAACGAAGCGGGAATTCTTTCTCTTTTGGGAGGTTTTCACACACAGTAACTTTCAAAAAGAGGAGAAGGACGAAACCTATTTAAAGGCGAAAGGGCTTGCGTGGCCCTGATGGCACTTGCAAAGCAGGACACTCGTGTTCAAGAGACGTGGCCACGATCAAAATCGACGGCCCAGATTGTCCTTCACAACTCGTTCTACAGTTGCGAAAGAGCCATTGAAAAGGGGAACGGGCCGGTCAAAGCCCGAGACCCGAACCAAAACCCACGACTTGATTTGACGGCCTGGTTTGAAAACCACGGCCACGATGCGTCATGGAGCGAAACACACGAAGCTGACATCATGTTGTCAAGTCACGATCACCACGACCCGACGAGACCGCGCCGCCTTAGCTGGAAAGCACGAAGCCCTATCGGCAGACACGTGGCTCATCTCCCATCAGATTTGGTTCCGCCCCAAAAAGAAGGGGTCTTGCCTACGAATACTTGGCCTGATCCCACGAATCGTACGAAATTTGGCTCCCAAAGATTAATTTCGCCTTGACGATTCACTCGCCCTTAAAGGTAAAATTACAAACGAAGGTAATAGAATGACCTTGCTTAATACGGTTAAACCCACGCCTCAGACGACTAAGGGTTAGAGCATAAATCTTAGCACTAAACCTAAGAGAAATGCTCAACAACTCATCATACTGAGGGGAATAGTATGGCTAGCCCGATTCAAACGGTGATCGGTAAAGGCACATCAAACCCGTTGATAGCTGAGGGTTTGCTAAAAATCCTAAAAGAAACCCAAAGGCGCTTGCTTCGCCAAAATTTTCTTCATTCAAAGTATTCCAGACCACACGCGAACCGGTTTAGGTCTGAAAACTTTGAAGGGGGTCTTGTAGACGGTAAAAAATACCTCCATGGGCTTACGGGAAATTCGCCTGCGAGAAAAACTCGCACGCTCAGTTCTCTAGCACGGGCCTAAACCGCGTAGACGTCAAATGTACTCGATTCTAGGTTCGCCTAACGATCGGCTCGCCTGCACGAGTTGAGATCGATTTGGATAGCGGAAATTCGCCTTTCACACAACTCGCCTGCCCGAGTCCGAAGTCGAATCCGCCTGCAAACCTCAAGGCCTCCCATATCCGCTACCCCACGTGCTGAGATGAGCCTTCCCATCTCTCTCGACCCGAAGGGAGAGGGCACAATACTCCAAGACCGTCAAGCGGCCGCTCACAGCACGCATAGTACGAAGGACTGGACAGGTGTCGAGTCGACCTGAACAGTCATAAATGTGACTCACCTCGGCTGTCTGAGTCAGGAGACGGATCCGCCAGCATTCGGCGAACTGTCCAAACCCACTCGAGTGCCAGGAACGTGCTTTCCCGCCTCTCTTGGCCTGAAGAGAGAAGACACGGTACTCCAGGCCCGCCGGATAGCCGCCTACAGTACAAGTGGGCAGACAGGTATCAAAGCAGCCTGCACCCTCATAAATGCGGCTCACCTCAGTTGTCCAAGCGAGGGGACGAGAGCCGCCGGCGCTCGGTGGTTGGTCAGATCCACGCAAGCATCTGACGGCCGTTGTCACGCATACGAGGAGGGGCTTTCCCACTCTTACGTAACGTGATGCAGAGCGCAGCTCTTCGAATGACCGCTGGCGGTACGAGTGGACAACAGGACATCTCCTAACAATGTATGGTCACATCCCATAATTCAAGGAGTAGTCAAGCTGTCATTCTTCCATTTAAAAAGCCTCTTCCAGCAAGCTTTAAGGAGAGGTCGAAAAACTCAGAGAAAAAGGGTGGAGACTAAGCTGTTCGCATAATCCTTGCATTACAGCACCACTGCCTGGTTCTGAGCTCCGATCGCCGGCGAACTAAGCAGACCCAAACTCCATCGACTCGAGCTTCTACTGTGTACTGAAGCTCTCCAGCAACTTCGATCGAACGGTCCAAGGGAAGAAGACTCGACCCAAGCATCGAGCGAAGCGTCCTATAGCCACCTAAAGACCCCACACAAAACAAAGAGGGCATGCCCTCTGCTTCTGTTGTAAACATTTGATTATTAGTTTGTAATAAGCTTTCTTATCAATACAAACGAAACTCCCTGTTTTCGGGAAATCAAATTTACACCCTACATAGCCCCTTGGTCCTCGGAATGGTAGGTGGTACCTCAATCCTCTGCTACTGGTCGTAACCGTAGCCCTGCGACTGCTGACCCTGACCATTATTCTGCTGGTGGTGATGAAAATCCTTACCCTTTTGCTGGGATCCTCTCGGTCTTGCAAAAGGTTTCTTGTCCTTGTCCTGGTCTCTGGACAATCCTGCTTCCAAAATTAACTCTTAGTACGTCTCTCTGTCCCAATCGGGTTAGTTCTAGCTGCTTATCGAAATAGTAGATGAAATCCTTCCATGAAATTAACATTAGCTGCTTTGACGTAATTGAAATTGGTGCTATCCTCCGATGTCATCCTTTAAACTGAATATAACTAATCTTCACTTATGTACTAAGTCGACATTAAGCATATTTAAAAATAATTCCCACATATTCCTTCCACTTATAGGCTGCAAATGAATCCAATGTGCCCTAAAACTCTGGTGCTCTCATCTTCTGATGTCTTTCTCATTCTTACAGAGTCAAGCTTCCTTCTCTGTGTCTCTATTAACAGCTGGTTGTGGTGATGGTGTAATCATCAGTATTGCCTCTTCAATAGGTACGACTGGTATGACTGGTGGTAGAACTTCAAAAAGTATAATCAGGTTCGTTACTCGCTCCTCGAGAGTTTCTAGTCTCTACCTCTACAATCGGTATTACAAAGTCGATCAAGTACTATAGAGCCTGTTGCGGCTCGGATTCTACATGCCCAGCTCTTCAGATACGAGTTTTACCTTGACCATGTCCTCATGCCGATATTTATAATACCAAGAGGAGAGCTTCACAAACATATATAACATAACATATAACAGTAGGCATCACAATTCACAATTTGAGACATATATGCATTGTGATAATTATCCTAGCGATTCACAATTGATAATTAGTGATTCACAATTTGACTCATCCTTGATAATATATTCTCTAATCATTGCCACTTAGTTCAGAGCTAGCTCGAGTTAGAGTCGTCTTCTTTAAACAGAGCCAAACCCCCTTCACAGTCACATTCAATTATTTATTTATTTATTTATTTTTTAATTTTAATCATATTGTTTCTAATACAATTAGTAATACACACCCCTGATATTATCTTTGTTATTGAAACTTTAATTTTAGTTCTCTACTAAAAGGCTACTAAGCTTGTTCTATCAGAAGTAGGAAAAATGGTAAATATAATGACACTAACTAAGATATGTGGCATAGAAAAATAGGATACGCCCTTCTTCATGACAACATTGATGATGTAATCAAAATTGCTATTCCAACCATTACTGATAAATCTACATCTAAAAAAGGAAAGGGTTAGAGCAATAGAAGTTAAAATAAAAAAGGCAAAAAGCCTAGTGCTCATGTTCATAGAAGATAACTTGATCAAAGTTTTTAAGACTTACAAAACTTTCATGGACAAGTGGAAAACCATAAAAGAAAAATATGATACTATTTCTGAAGATATCATTCAACTTCTCTTTCATAAGTATAATTTTTATTGTATGGAAAAGGGAGACAATGTCATAGAGCATATTAATAAGAGGATTGTCATGGCTAAGGATTAATTCACTGTTGGGATCGTAATCCAAAAAAAAATACAAGTGGCAACCATATTGAATAGACTTCCCCCTAATTGTGGTTGTTACTACATTAAGAATGAACCATGTCATTAAATCTATCACTAATTTTTCAATGTACCAAGCGATAGAATAGGAATTAATAGTCATCAGGAGAACTAGAACTGAACATAGTGTAGTAGAAGATAAATTATATCCACCAGAGTGTGACGCCCCTAATTTTACACAAGGTTGCAGTCCAAGATAAACCTAAGGATGTCAAACCTGTCATGCACCCAACACTGTGCAATAACATGTTTCACCATCATAGTAATATCTCTCTAGTGGAATCAAATAAAAAGAAGTGTGAGTACAAGAAGATAGAATAAAGGTAATAATACAAGGAACACAATATAAGAAAAGATCCAATAATAATGTAATCATGTTCCAACAGAAGAAAAGAAAATACAACTAAAAATCTAAAATAAGAGTAATAATTCTCTAAACACAAGAGTCAACTAAAAATAGTAATAAGGCACTCAGCCTCCAATATGAAATACATCACTAAAGACTGAAAATAATAAAAGTCTACTGTGGCGCACTAACTAACTACTAATAAATGACGATGAGCTAAACTGAGTCTCCGTCAACCTGTGAATCTTCGAATGCCTACTCGCTGCCTGAAAAAGATAGAAACAATGAGCCTCAAAGCGCTAGCAAGAACATCTCCACCGTCCCTAGGGGGAAGGGGGTTAGGTGTATAAAAATACAAGTTATAACATATATAGATATATGAGTCGTATGCACTAAACTAAGAGGAAATTGATATTTAGAAATCTACGACACGAGAATGGGTACATCGAGCGAAATAATCCAAATAAGGAAACCCTAATGTATATACCACGTATCTCAAATTGTGAATCGCTAAATACTAACTCCAAATCCTATGAATAAAAATAAGAAATAAAGAATATCATATTATCAAGCCTCATCCAAAACAAGTTGTGGAGTATAGGCATATCAGCCTAATCCGGAACACAATACAAATAAAAGAAATATAGAGTTTCGACACTCACAGCATCTTGTGGTTCAACGCAATCTCATGCGATTCACAACCAAACTCGCTCGCTCTGCGGATTATAGGCATATTAGCCTAATCCGAAACATAATGATGCATAACAGAGTGTAGTCTATTGCGGTCTCATTGTATTATACCAACTAACCTACTATGAGTGTAGTCAAACCGCGGTCTCATTGCGGTGTGCCAACTAACTCTACTCAAGCATCCAAAACTAACGTGAAATAAAACATATGTTACTCTCTATTATGACAAACTCAAAGATTAAATTACGCACCTCCAAAAGCTCGTGCGTGCTCAAAACCAATGCCTGCACACCCACATGGTTACGCATGTGTGTCAATGAATAGCCTGTACTTTGTGTGTACGACCAAACGCGTGTGAAAGGAAACAATGTATGCAAATCAGCCTACATTAGTCGACTGACCTAACCCAATAGTCCCGGCATAACATGCACCACACGTACAAAAATTTTAGCCTTGAACAGTCGACCAGTATAATCCGTCGGTCGATCGTCAAGAGTAAACATCTGGCTTCTGAAGACCAGTTCGGTCGACCAATCTTCCTGATCAGTCGACCGATGCTGGTGACGAGTTTAAGTTACAGGTTTTTGTCTAAGTATTCAAAGTCAAAAATTTTCAGAATAAATACATGTATAAAAATTTATTTAACATGATTTGGGTTCACTTTGCCACACAAAAACACAATTTATCAATTTGAGGGGATTCTAACAACCCTAGCATGATCATGTTTGTAAAATCATCATGAAAACAATTAAATTTAGTAAAACTTGTGTTTATTTTACTTCAAAACAATAATCCAACTCAAGAATCTGTTTCATAATCTTTTTAAATCAAAAAGATCAAATCTTTATATTATACAATTTAAAAGAGTGATCTTTATACATAAACTAGTTTTTTTAATCCAATAAAACCAAGTAAAACAGAGGATGAATTTGGAGGAGATGAAACTCACCTCAAAATTCGTTATGAACTCTCAAATACCAGAGAGTCTCGATCCTCCTTCGTCAAAAGCCCATGATCTCACCCTCCTTTAGGTTATTGCTTCTCAAAGCTCTCCAAACTCACAAAAGAATCTCTAGGGCTTTTGAGGGGAGTGTGGTTGCTGATCAACGTGGGAAATACAGAAGAAAAGAGGAGAAAAATTAGGGTTAATATCTGACCCGACCTGAAAACCCGTTTCTATGCATCCATCAGTCGACCGATGCCAATAATCAGCTGACCAATCAGTGTCCATCGGTCGACCAACTACTTGGGTCGGTCGACTGACTAGGCATGTTTTCAGCCGACTTTTTCTTATGTGAATATGCATGTTTACACTTTTATACATTCATATACGTACTTAATCGATCTCAAATTGATTACTAACATATTCATCTCAGAATAGTATCATCATAATAAAAAATTATTTAATATTATTTTTCATAATATTTTCTAAATTATGGGGTTTTACACAAAGGCATAATATTGGAAGTTATAGAAACCCAGGCTTTACCAAATCACTACCGAGAGGATCAGAGTTACAATAATTCAAGAAGAAGAAAGAAACCTGATAAGCCTACTATGACTGTGGAAAGTTCGGTCATTTCAATCCTACCTACCCATAAGGTGAAAGTAGGGGAATAAGTGGGACTATAAGCATATGGAAAAAGGGAGTACTAGCAAAAGAGAATTTGTTGGTGTGACAGAATGCAACACTACTGTTTATGTTAAAAAATGATGGTGGTTTAAGGGAGTTAAGTGTGACACCCTTGGTTTCATACAAGATTACAGTCCAATGTGAACCCAAAGATGTCAAATCTGCCATGCACCCAACACTATGCAACAACATATTTCACTATCACGATAATATCTCTCTAGTGGAATCAAATACAGGAAGTGTAGGTACAAGCAGATAGATTAAAGGTAATGATACAAGGAACACAATATAAAGAAAAGATCCAATAATAAATGTAATCATGTTCCAACAAAAGAAAAGAAATACATTTGATAATCTAAAATAAAAGTAAAATATCTCAATACATAGAGTCAACCAAAATATTAGTCACTCAACCTCCAAAATGAAACACATCTCTAAAGAGTGAGAACAAAAATTAAACTACTGTAGAGCACAAATTAATTACTGATAAATGACGCTGAGCTAAACTGAGTCTCCGTCAACCTGCAACTCTCTAGATGCCTAACTCGCTACCTGAAATAATAGAAACAATGAGTGTCAAATGCTAGCGAGAACATCTCTACCGTTCCCAGGGGAAAGGGGGTTAGGTGTATAAAAATACAAGTTATAACATATATAGATATATGAGTCATATACACTAAACTAAGAGGAAATTGATATTTAGAAATCTACAACACGAGAATGGGTACGTTGTGCGCAATAATGCAAATAAGAAAACCCTCATATATATACCATGTATCTCAAATTGTGAATCGCTAAATACCAACTCCAAATCCTATGAATAAGAATAAGTAACAAAGAACAAACATCACCAAGCCTCATCCAAAACATGTCATAACCATCGTATCATAATGTCTCGTAATACCCTCGGATAGTTGGTGCAGGAATAAGAATAAAATTGGATAAAAGACACGTCTAGGATACGTCGTGTATAATAAGCCATAATCTCTACAATCTACCATCGAGGTAGGTAACACGGAAGAAAAAATACAAGTTCTGATCCTTTACAAAGAAAATATTGATGCTGAGTAACGTGCTCACAATATCGTATGGCTCATCGTAATATTTTGCGGCTCACTACCTTACTCGAACACCCCGTGGAATATAGGCATGTCAACCTATTCCAAAAAATAATGCTGCATAACAGAGTGTAGTCCACTGCGATCTCATTGCAGTATACCAACTAACCCACTCAGAGTGTAGTAAATCTATGGTCTCATTACGGTGCACCAACTAACCCCACTCAAGTATCCAAAACTACTATAAAATGAAACATACGTCATTCTCTATCATGACAAACTCAAAGATTAAATTACGCACCTCCAAAAGCTCGTGCGTACTAAAAATCCAATACGTGCTCTCTCGTAAACAACGCACATGTATCGATGTGCAACTCGTACTTCATGTTCACGATCAAAAGCATGTGTGAAAGAAATAATATTTACCAAACAACACAAAACCGGTCGACCGATAGATTCCATCGGTCGATTGACGGGGATGTGCACAATGCATGCACCAAAATCTAGCCTGGATCGTTCGACCGATGCATATGTTCGGTCGACTGACCAAGACAAAATTTTACTTCCTGAAGACCAGTTCGGTCGAGTGATTCTCTTGATCAGCCGACTGATGCTAGGGTCGGGTCAAAGTGTAGGTTTTTATCTATAATACATAAAAATCGAAAACTTTCGAATAAAACTCATGTGTTAAATCTTGTTTAAGGTAATTAGGGTTTATTCTATCACATGTAAATACAATTATGAGTATTTAAGGGGATCTACGAACCCTAACATGTAATATTTTATAAGTTCATCATGAAAACCAATCAAATTAGTAAAAATCTTGTGTTTACTTACTTCAAATCAAAAATCCAACTCAAGAATCCGTTTTCATAACTTTTTATGTCAAAAAAAAATCAAATCTTTATATCATGCAAAATAAAGGGAAAGCTTTACGCATAAATTGGTTTTAGGAATCCAATAAAAACCAAGAAGAACCAAGAAAAAATGGGGATGTGATTGGAGGAGATGAAACTCGCCTCAAAAGTCGTGCATAACTCCCCAAACACGCGATGAACTCGATCCTCCCTCGCAAAAACCACCAATCTCGCCCTCCTCTTTATCTTTTTGCTTCTCAAAGCTTCGCCAGACTCGAAAGAAAATCTCTAGGATTTTGAGGGGAGAGTTGCTGCTGTTCACGTGGGGAATCATCGGTCAACCAATTACTTGGGTCATTTGATCGACCAGAGGTGTTTTTAGCCGACAGTTTCTCTTGTATGCATGCATGTTTATACCTATACATATTCATTATATGTACTTAATCGATCTCAAGTCAATTTTAAACATACTCATTCATCCAAAATTAGTAGTATTGTTCGACCCTAGAGGGGGGGTGATTAGGGTCTTATGCTAATCTAATCCGATTAAATGTCAATTAAAAATAATTAATAACTATATTCTTGCAAGATAGGTATACAATCTATTATGGGCAAGAATATGCAATATACACAAAGTGATATATCCTATATGATGAAATATATATGCAAGGATATATAAACTAAGGGTGATATAAACATAAACAAGATAAACAAGATAGTGGACAATGTGAACAATAGATAATGGCGACAAGAATGATATGAACAATAAGCACAAGTGAGACGCCAAGACAATCACAAGACAATCATAAACACACAAAGATGATCACGGAGTTCGGACCTTCCGTCCTACGTCTCCGCTCCCCACTCCCGGGGAGAAATCCACTATCAACCGGGTTTTCTACGTTCACCCGAACAACGTTTACACCTCACACTCGGTTTTCTAGCTAACCGGAAACTTTACAATCAACACACTATTGTAATCCTACTCTACACCCACTAAGTGTTGGACCTAGCCGTGTCTCCCTCAAGTGCTCGGTTACAACCTCTCCCTAGGCACGTCAACCGACGCCACTCCTCTTGGGACGATCCCCGACTCTCACCACACACTCCTCACTCGGTGTACAAGTGTATTACAAAGTGAATCTCACAATAAGCACAATATAACAAATGATTGTTCTCAACTATGGATGAGAACACAATTAAGCACAACTCAAAGTTACAACCTCTCACCACCCAACTATACTATGTATGTAAATACTAAAAGCTCAATGTGGGTGTGTGTAACAATGAGTAAAATGAAATCTAACTCAAATAGCAAACTAGCAATAATTAATATATGATAAATCAATAATGAAATTGCTAGGGAAAAGAGTTAGAAAACTTCTCTATAAACACAAAGAGAGGATGAGAAGATTTTGAGGATGAAATCCTCAACTGGTGATGCAAACTCCTCTTTGTAACAGCAAACCCCAAAAACAAACTAAACAAACTCAAACCCTTGTTTAAAACTTTCTTAAACTTGTTTTTAAAACTCTCTTAATCAATCTGAAAAGACATCAGCAATGGGGTATATATACCCACTAGAAATCTCAGCAAAAACCCCCAAAACAAATGACAAAACAGCCCCCAGAGAAACAGCTCAAAAATAGCCGTTGGAAGTCCAACGGTCACATTGTCGGTCGACCGAAAATCCCGTCGGTCGACCGATGAGAGCAAAAACACGAAGAAAACTTTCTGGACCATCGTCGGTCGACCGGAAATTCTGTCGGTCGACCGATTTGAGCTCTCGGTCGACCGGACCGGTCGACCGATGACTCTCTGAAAAATACTGACGAATGGTCAATTGACCGGTCGACCGTACCGGTCGACCGAAAACTGACATCCCAGAAAAACAAAGCTGATTTTAAAACACTGTTTAAAAATATCAAATAAATTCCAAAAAATGTAAAACTTTGGGGAATGATTGTAGACATGATAATAAACATGCTACAATGACTGGTTATCAAAAAGGACTTCCCAAATGAAAAATATCATCATTTTACAAAATAGTCCAAAACATGAAAACCTGAAAATTGATATTTTGATATTTTGACTTAAACAACATTTTGAAACCTTATGAAATGATTGTATAGACTTGATAAAAGATATAATATGTTGTTATGAAGTCTATAACCTAGAAATGCAATATTTTCATAAAATTGCATATTCTATGCAATATATTCAAAACACTAAATATGATTTCATTAAATATAAGCTTGTTAAAGGTGAAATCATATATAGGCATATAAACATGAAACAAAATAGTATTTTCCAATTCTATTCATTTGTTTCATAGTAAAACTTGAAAACTATCAAACCAAAACATATATGTATATATATAACTATATATATACAAAAACCAAAACGTGTATGTGTGTATATGATTGAGCTTAAAGTACTAACACACATAATATAAATTCCTAAACTAAATTACCCAAGCAATGATCTTGATCTTCAACGAAGCTCTATCTTGGTAATCTTGCGGATGAAGCTTGAACTTGGATCTTGACTTAAATGTGCATTGCTTCACTCCACTATTCCGCCAACCTCCTTTGGATATGATCGTTGAAGCTCTATTCCATCCATCCTCCAACTACGTTGTTTGTCTATAATAAATAAGAAAACACAAATACTAGACAAACAACATTAGTGGTAAATTGTTTGTTAAACATCATCAAAACAAGAAGGCCAACAATCTCCCCCTTTTTGATGATGACAAACAATTTACAAAAAGGAATATATGCATAAAAGTATATATATATATATATATACACATGTGTTCAAACAGGCCCAAATTGAATTGACCCGAAACCCAGTCTGTGCACCTATCGGTCGACCGATGCCAATAATCAGTCGACCGACCAGTGTCCATCGGTCAACCAATTACTTGGGTCATTTGATCGACCAGAGGTGTTTTCAGCCGACAGTTTCTCTTGTATGCATGCATGTTTATACCTATACATATTCATTATATGTACTTAATCGATCTCAAGTCAATTTTAAACATACTCATTCATCCAAAATTAGTAGTAATCACAATAAAACTTATTTAATATTATTTTCCATGTTATTTTAAAAATTATGGGGTTTTATATTAAACTTGATTTTGGGGTCCCTTAGTCACCTTTGATGGTTGATTTTCCAGTTGAGAATCTTGATCTGTAATTTCCTCTGGCATACCCTCCGACACTCAAGTCAGTGACTAGTCTATTAATCTAAAGAGAAAAGTAAAATGTAGTCTTGTAGACTTATTGTGTATAAAATTAGCTTACATTAGCGTGATGGAAGTTGTCACTATGTATAGAGGGTTTATGGAGGCACGTTGATAATTTAGACGGGTCTATGCAGTAATGGTTTAGACCATGCTTTACGCATGTGAAAAGCTATTTGGATGAGTCGCCTTCATAATCAATTGTGAGATTGTTAGAGTAATGGCATATCTGAGGGGCTTTGAAAGCTCTGGCTCGAGCAGGAATAATGGCTCTGACACCGTATTAATATTGATGGTGACTGAGTGACAAAATGTAGGGAAAAATTGCAAAGAAAAGAACAAAGAAAATTGACTTGTATTCCTTTGATTCTGATTACAATTTGATTACAAAAGAGAAGAGAACGAATTTGATTCTCTCCTTTGTTTAAAACTGGGTTCTTCTCGGTAGCGGTGGAATGCCTCCTTCGATTGCTCGCGTTGAATTTGCTCTCGTTGATGATCCGACCGTCTTCTATCTCGTGGGAACGATGAACTTCTGTGGAAAGTTTAATGGGTAACTCTGAATGAGTTTAAGAACTCTGAACGAGTTAGAACTCTGTTAAAAGAGTTGTTAGAACCGAAAATTCGGTTAATGACCAAGCTGATATTCTGTTGTTGAAGAGTCCTCTCAGATTTGATCTTTCGAATTTGATTCAAAAATCCTATCTCCAAGGATTTTACTGCTGCCGCTGTTGAATTACCAAACTTGAGTGGTTGAGATCCTTCAAATCCAATCTGCTGCCCCTCTTCCGTTCCAAAAAGCCAGCCCCTTAACTCAGTTGAGTTTGTTGAGATTTTATAGGTGGATAAGAGGTTGTAACTTCCCTCTAAATCCGTTTTTAAGTGGGCGTGATTTCCTCAGATCGTGGGGAAACAGTTCTGAAACCGTTCAGCTTGTGTTTGAACAAGTCAAACGCCCAATCTGGCGTTCAGAACCCAACGTCACCTTTCAGAATTGAGACGTGATGTTGGGTATTAGCTGAACACCAATGAACGCGAGGGTCACTCGCGTTTGGTTTATTATAGTTTGGAAACGCGGGGGTCGGTGTTGGTTGAACCCCTACGAACGCGAGGGTCGCTCACGTTTAGCTTGTGCTTAGAAACACGGGGGTCGCCTGCACTTCCAGAATTACAACGCGGGGATGAAATCCGCGTTTTAGAAGGAGCTAGTTGACTTGTAACTTCTTCTGTAAAGCGCTGCAAGGACCGTTGTTCAGTAATCCTAGCTTTAGCTGTTGTGGAGTGTGAAAATCGTCAGATTGTAACTTTCACTGCAAAATGTGAAGACTGCTGAATAGAGTTTTCATTAATTGTCGGAAGTGTCGTTGAATTGTAACTCTTCTCGATCTATGTAAAAAGTCCTCCATCTGCAGTTTTTGATTGTCGGCGCGTAAGCTATTTGATTGTAGCTTTCGTTGTAGGAACTTGATGGGAATCAACATCCATAGTGTTTTTAGATGAATATTTGCCCACAGCTCTCTACCAAGCAACTCACCAACTACGTCCAACCTTTTATTTCTGAAATCATTACATTGCTCATCAGCATCTCTAATAGTTGCTAATATAATATTAGTCATATTGTTGTCGCAACCATCAAGATCAATCATCTCAGAAATGAGGCCGTGTTTGTGGCGATTGTAGAATTGCGAATACAGTGATTAGACAGTCGTCTGATTGTGACTTTCATTGTCGGAGCTTGATAGGGATCAGCTATCCATTGTGATTTTTAGACAGCCTACAGCTAACTATTCATGCATTTAATATGATGTGACTTTTGATGAGGCCTAGCAGGCTGTTCCACAATTCAAGATGTGCTATGAATTCAAGTGGAGAGTGCCTTTTGTCTCGGAGTTGGACATCCGACAGACCCTGGGTCAAAAGTGTCTTTCGTCTCAGATTTGAATTGTGAGATAGGTCTCCTAGCTCATTGCCGGGTCATGCTTGAGAATGCTATGTGAGTGGCTAGTCAAGTACTATATGTAGCCATTTCTCAAGGTTCCATGAGACTTGACGATTTTTAGATTATAACATTGGCCCCTTTTCACTCGGACTTGAGAAGCCAAGTTTGAAAGAAAATGAACTACCTCTGCTTAGTGAATCTGGACCATCCTTACTAGAAAATAGCTGTGATTTGATGTTTCCAACATCAGTAGAGATCGTGTGGCTATTTTGATGGAGTGACGCCTTGTTTGACAGGATTTCACTTTGATTTTTGAAAATTGTCAGTGATTTTCCATCAACCATGCTAACCATCTGTTTTGTGCCTTGTGTCATCTCCCTCCATCTATATTAATTTCCTCTTATCTCCTTTCTTCTACTTCATAAAAAAACCCTAGGACTTCTTCTTCACAATCGGTGCGAGTCAACATTTCCTCTTCTAAAATATTTTGCTAAACTCCGTCCATCTTTTCAACTGGTCTAATGTCTTCTAGTGCTAGCCCACTATCATTTGCAATGAGGCTAAAATTTCTTTATTGTGCAAGTACAAGTTGAAGGTGCTCACAAGCTGCCTCCCAAGATTATGATAACCTTTAGCACCCTCATGTTGTTAGCTCCATCGAGGGATCAATCTATCTATCTCTAAAGTGGTGGTTTGTGCCACTATATTGGCATCACATTGACTATGACCTTCGCTTGCCTTTGCACTCAATTCTTCAGAAAGTTTTAGAACTTTTGGGGTTATGCTAGCACAGCTGGCGCCAAACTCCATTGCTTTTTTGGAAGGCCATCCTTGTCATCTGCCACCGTGTAAATGTTAAGTTGATGCTGGGCATGCTGGGTCATCTGGTATGTATTAAAGCTGGTAAAAAGAAGAGCCACTTTTACTTGCAGATAGTCAGTGATTACTGGTTTGTGTCTATTTCTCCTTAGATAAACAAGGTTTGGAGGGAGAAGTTCTTCTTCATCTTTGGTGTTGATCCCATCTTGGCTTGTTCTATATGGCCAGAAATCAAGAAGGAGGGTCTGAGAATGGAAAAGCTCTTAGATGCTGAGTTGCGAAGCTTGGAGAGGATCCGGGTCCTATAAGGGGTCTTGGCATTGGGAAAACTTGTTTGGTAATTCTATCCTTCGAGCCGCCTACATGTCCTCCTTGCTAATGAAGTGGATTTAGCATGGGCTATGGTTCTATCAGTTGATGAGCATCCTACAGATGGTTCCCAGCCTGGTTCTCCTGTTGAATCTCAAAAGTGGATTCATGATAATTTATAGGCAGAGGAGCTTTTGACCTTACACCAACAATCTGCCACTGAGATCACAACCAAAATTGGTCTGAGCAAACATCCTACTCAGGTCAATGGATCCAAGAGAAAGAGGAAGAAGATAGCTTCCAAGGGTTGTCACCGAGCTGAGAGCAACATGCAAGATCTCTTCTCTTTTAGAGATAAGGTAGTTAAGGCTACACCCAAGAGAGGTCGAGGCTACACCAGGGCAAACTAGTGGGGTTTTGACCTTAGGATCTTTCCAAACTCCACTTGATTTTATTGAAGTGGAGGGTGATTCCCCACATTTCATTCCTAAGAAGGAGGCCGAAAGGGGAAGAGTTTCCTATTAGGGAACTAATAGAAGGTAAGACTTTGACTGAGTCCAGAGCTGACGGAGTGTCAACTGAGATGGGAAGTGGCTTTGGTCATCTCAAAGACCTAAAAAAGGGCCAATTCTTGAGAAACCAGTTACTAAGGCACATCAACCAGTGGCTATGAGATTAGCTACCATGCATTGAGGGTCGGTATGAGTGGCCCTTCCCCCACCATATAGCAATCCCTTCCTGCACTTAGGAGGGGATTTGTACCATCCTGATGGGGCTGAAGTTCTACCCTTGCTATGAAGGGAAGTCTACAGAGGAGCGTCCTTTCATTCCTCGGTGTCGAATGGATGCTAGGGGGTCGATTGTGGAGTTTCGGGGCAACAAGTCCAAGGATGTTGAGAAAATCCTTCTTCTGGATAATGAGGTATCGTTGTGTAAGACTCCTGACATTAGTCTCCACTATGCTCTTAGGATATACCTCAGCTAAGGGGATCTTTTGGGGTTTGAGTCATTTTGACGGCTTGAAATATATAAGGAGCTCTTCTTCAAGCTCCAGGTCAATCTGAAGGAGGCTCGAGAGATGGCCAAACTAAAGGCTACCACTAAAGGCAACAAGTTTGATGAACTCAAGAGTAGCCAGGCCGTGGTGGAGCATGAGCTGACCCAGAAGTATCAGGATCTCAAGGTGACTATGACTGGTGCTTGGCATCACAAGGCTCAACTTGCATAGGCTTAGGAGAAGATAAAGGGCCTCAAAGAGGATTTCAACCACGCCACCACGACATGGGACTTGCTAAGGAGAAGATAGCATATTTTGAATTGGAAGTTTCAGCCAAGAAAAGGGAGAAAGAAGATGCCTTCGAGAGGACTCATGCTGTTCGACTTGACTCAGAAGAGCTATATTTTATGTTAAAAGAGGAGGTGGCTCTTCAAGAGGCTCTTTGATAGGAGAGCACCCGAATGGCTCACTAGACTGAGCTGTACCACAACTATCTCCGCACCTGGATCCAAAAGCTTGATACCTAGGTGGCTTAGTAGGAGTCAAGCACCTTTAAGATTGAGCTAATCGAGAAATATCATAGCGGTTATCTGGGCAAAGTTGAAAGGGCCCTCACCTATTAGGCAGGGTTTGATTATTTCAAGGCTTAACTCCCTCCTAAGCTCCTACTGAAGGAGGACTAGTTCAAGTATCCTTCCCGAATGATCAACTACCTTGATGACCTCAAGACGCTCAAGGTGCAAGGTGGGTGAGGGATAGTGGAGGAAGATGAGGAGGTTACCCATGAAGATGCTTGTGAGGACTTTAATAATGATGCTAGCTCATCCTCCTCATCTTTAGATCTAGACTCCACACATTTAGATGCTCCTGGTTTGGGTCCTCTAGATCCCACTCTAGATTCTGCTCCTTGAGGAGATTGTATCTTTTTCTTCTTTTTTATTTGTATCGAGTATTTGTAGGAAAATTTTTGTAAATAAATGAAAGGACTTAATTTTGTCAACTCGTTCTTTTACACTCAATTATCTATGCTTTGATTTTTGAAATGTTTTCAAATGAGTTGGTGAGAACTAAGACATGAGTACTCTTATTCTCTGGATGCATTGGTGAAGATCGAGTGATGTCTTGGTGTTGTACACTTAAAGTTTGTTGGAGGCTTTTGAGGGGTCAGATAAGTTGTAATAGCATTTGTCATGCCTCACCTTGGGTTTGCTTTTGAAAACCAATGCCAAGGGCTTTGAATGCTGGACCAAATTATAAAGAGCGAGTCATAAGGGCACCTGTCATGCCTTAGGTTTACACCTGAAAGACGATACAAAGGTCTTGGTCCGTGCCTTAGGTTTACTCTCAAAAGAGACCAAGGGCTTTAGTACGTGCCTTGGTTTTAGTGTATGCGTAGGAATGCCCGATGTGTATATTTTGTAAAATAGATTCAAAGTGGTGCTAGTATCCATCAGAGGAGTAATAATATATGAGTAGGCTAATCTCTTCTTGACCAAGCCGTATCACTAATCTCAAGAAAAGTAGAACGATCTCTAAATATTTACTATATTAGAACCACTTTGTTTGTAAAAAAATTGTGAGGTGCATGCTTCTAGAAAATTATTTGTTAATTACTCTTATTAAAAGAAAACCCTGATTAATAGAAAGCAAAGAATTAGATAGGCATAAGAAATCAAATGTAGAAAGATATTAAATTTATTATCTTTCTAATGTATTATAAAATTGAAGAGAAAGAAAATGGGAAATTGGGTCTTCAGGCAATGTTCTGGAGCCCCCCTCCCTTTTATTATGAAAAATGCAAAGGACCTTGTCATTGTTGTTTCAAACTCTAAGTCTCTCTTTCTTTTCAATCTCTCCGTCTTTTCTCTATCTTTTCTGTCATTCTTTTGTTCTTGTCCTCCTCAATGGAAAATGAGGTCTCAATTTGTAGGAAGACAAAAGGCCTTAGTTCATGCCTCACGAGTTGATGAAGATCGAGTTGCAAGGAATCTGTGTCATGGCTTGGTATTACCCATGAGAATGATATCAAGGTCTTAGTTCATGCTTTGGCTTTACTCTAAAAAGAAACAAAAGGCTTTGGTACATACCGTGGTTTTGATTTAAAAAGATAGCAAATGCATAGGAGGGCTTGGTCGAGTCGATGAAGATTGAGTTGCAAGGACTCCGCATCATTCCTTGGTTTTACTCATGAGAATGATACCTAGGTCTTGGTTCATGACTTGGGTTTACTCTAAAAGGATACCATGGTCTTTAGTAGATGTCTTGGTTTTACTTTGAAAAGACACCGAAGGCTTATGAGACCTTGACCAAGTTGATGAAGATTGAGTTGTAAGTCGCATTGTGCCTTGGTTTTACTTATGAGAACGATACTAAGGTTTTGATTCATGCCTTGGGTTTACTCAAGAAAGTGACTATGGGCTTTGGTACGTGCCTTGGTTTTACTATGAAAATACACTAAGGGCTTTGGAGGCCTTAGTCGAGTTGTTGAAGACCGAGTTGCAAGGATTCCATGTCATTCCTTGGTTTTACTCATGAGAATGATACTAAGTTCTTAGTTCATGCCTTGGTTTACTCTAAAAAGATTCCAAGTGCATTGGTACATGCCTTGTCTTTACTCTAAAAAGAAACAAAAGGCTTTGGTACATAACTTGATTTTGATCTAAAAAGATAGCAAAGGCATAGGAGGGCTTGGTCGAGTCAATGAAGATTGAGTTGCAAGGACTCTGCGTCATTCCTTGGTTTTACTCATGAGAATGATACCTAGGTCTTGGTTCATGACTTGGGTTTACTCTAAAAGGAGACCATGGTCTTTAGTAGATGTCTTGGTTTTACTTTGAAAAGACACCGAGGGCTTATGAGGCCTTGACCGAGTTGATGAAGATTGAGTTGTAAGAACTTCGCATTGTGCCTTGGTTTAACTTATGAGAACGATACTAAAGTTTTGATTCATGCCTTAGGTTTACTCAAAAAAGTGACTATGGGCTTTGGTACGTGCCTTGGTTTTACTATGAAAATACAATAAGGGCTTTGGAGGCCTTAGTCGAGTTGATGAAGACCGAGTTGCAAGGATTCCATGTCATTCCTTGGATTTACTCATGAGAATGATATTAAGTTCTTAGTTCATGCCTTGGTTTACTCTAAAAAGATTCCAAGTGCATTGGTACATGCATTAGCTTTACTCTAAAAGACACAATAATTTTACTCTAAAAGATACGAACAACTTAGGAGCCCTTGGCCGACTTGATGAAGATTGAATTGTAAGGACTCCATGTTGTGTCTCAGTTTTGCTTGTGAGAATGATATCAAGGTCTTGGTCCGTGCCTTGTGTTTACTCTAAAAAGAGACCAACGAGTTTGGTATGTGCCTTGGTTTTACTCTAAAAAGACACTAAGGGCTTTGCAGGCCTTAGCTGATTTGTTGAAGATCAAGTTGCAAGGACTTAACGCCATGACTTGGTTTTACTCGTGAGAATGATACCAAGGTCTTGGTTCGAGTCTTATATTTACTCTAAAAAGAGACCAAGGGCTTTGGTTTGTTCCATGGTTTTGTAGAAAAGGCGTCAAGGCCTTAGGAGACCTTGGTCAATTATCGATGAAGATCGAGTTGCAAGGACTTTGTGTCGTGCCTTTGTTTTACTCATGGGAACGATACCAAGGTCTTGGTTCATGCCTTAGGTTTACTCTAAAAAGAGACTAAGGATTGGTAAGTCTCTTGGTTTTACTCTAAAAAGATACCAAGGGCTTAGGAGGCATTGGCCAAGTCGATGAAGATCGAGTCACAAGGACTCCGTGTCGTGCCTTGGTTTCATTCATGAGAATGATACTAAGGTCTTGGTTTGTACCTTGGGTTTACTGTTAAAAGAGACCAATAGCTTTGGCATGTGTCTTAGTTTTACTCTGAAAAGACATCAAGGGCTCAAGCGGCCTTGATGACTTGGCGATGACTGAGTTTGTAAGAGCTTCTTCTTAGCTTTGTGCCCTCTATGTTACCATGTAGTGCTCCCTAACATTATTGGTGGGCTTGCCACAATAAGGGCTTGGCTACAGTAATGTTAGATGGTGTGCTGGTCATTGATGGTTTGTGATTGAGGCGCTTGTTCTTTGGTGGTAGCGTCGATTCTGTTTTGCCGACTTGAAATCTTAGGCTTTGTAGTCACAAAGTAGGCATGACAACTTCTACTAGGACGACTGCTCTCACTACACGCATTATCTTATATAGGGTCTCTCCCATGGAGGTTTCATGGCCATTATGCAAATTCTCATAAATCAGTAAAAAGAGGCTCATGTGGCTTGCTCGTAACTATTTGTGAGTGTTACGAGCCATGGTCAAAGAGATCGAGTAAACTTTTTAGTTGATTTATACAACTAGGCTTGAGTGATATAGTTAGAGCTGATCATTTCTTCATGCTTTGGAACTGAAGATCAACCATTACCTCAAAATAATTATTTTTCAACAATATAATGCTCAAACAATTATATATTATTAAATTGCGAAAAGTTTTATCTTAATATTATTATAATATATTAAATTATGTTAAATATAATATAATATATTATAAATAATATTTTAATTTTATAATGTTTTAAAATATGTTTAATATATTAGTATAATATATTCAAATATGTTTAATATATTAATTTAATATATTCCATTAATATGTTTTATTATATTGATGAAAAATAAAATAAAATATAAAAATTATAAAGAAAAATAAAATATATATATATATTAGATTGCTATATGACATATATTAATGTAATATAGCATAATATATAATATATAATATATATAATATACAATAGATATATTATACTATTAAAAATAATATAATAAACATAATATAATAAAATAAATAATTATAGTAATCAATATAATATATCTTATATTAGTCTATATTAATTAATATAATAGAATATAGTATGTTAGTTAATATAAAATATGTTATATTATAATATAAAATTAATATCATAGAATATAATATGTTGGTTAATATAAAATATATATTATAACATATATGTTATATTTCATATATGATGTTATTATAATATAATATATGCGTATGGAAATGGTCAAACTAGTGGTGATAAAAAACTCAAAATGGTGTTTTCAAAATTAACACTTTAGAAAAAAACATTATGACATGATGTTTTTTTAGGAAACATCATAAAAAAAAACTCACAATGGTATCCAAATGCACCATTAATGAACCTACTAATAATTATGATCAAATTGTATCGTATGGACGTGGTCCATCAAACATGCAGTGGTTCTAAGTCAAAGAGCGCTTGGAGTTGTTCAAAACCTTATAATTTTAGGGTGCATACTCATTCATGGATTCTCATGAGAAGATAAGCAATACACGAAAGGTTTCGCACAGGTAAAATTTCACACAAAACCCCGTATAGTTTTACTCTTTACCGGAAACCCCTAAGCTTTATAAATACGGCTTAGCCCTCCTAAAATTTGAGGCTTGTCACAAAACTCCCAAACTTTTACAACTTTTTCATTTACCTCCCTATATACATAGGGGAGGGGGGGGGGATGGTTCTTTGTAGCTTCATGAAAAGTTCACGGGATTTGAATGTTTGGGTTTTCTAAAATTAATGCTGAAAGTTTGACGGGTTTTCTTAAAATAATGTTGAAATTAAGGGGGCATGCTTAAAATTGGGTTAAGCGACATATGTTGAAAACTTCGTGGGGTTTTGACAAGACTCAAACAATCAGGGGGCTAAGTGTCATTTATAAAGTTCAGGGGGTTATCCCATGAAGGGCCAAGCTGGCAAGTGGTTTAAATGTAAAATCTACCCCTTTTGACTTTTCTACCAAGTCCACGCAAAAGTCCCTGAACCAGAAACCTTCAACTTCTATTTTGCCCTTTCAAAAATCATCTACTTTTACTCTCCACTCCATCAAAATCGAGGGGGGAAAAAGGGGAATGAAGAGAGCAGCAATGCAAGCGGAGCCTCCATCGGAATCGGGTCCAGCCCGCTACTCTCTCCCCGCTCGGCCCTACCCAAGCGAGGACGTACTCTTCTGCGTCGACGTCGACGCAGAGTCCAGGGCCCAGATGAGGCTTTCGGGTCAAAACGCCCGGTCAATGACCCGCTTGGACTCCATCAAGCAAGGCATCCTCTTCTTTGTCAACGCTAAGCTCGCCATCAACTCTGACCATCGTTTCTCCTTCTCTTCTCTCGGGACTAGCCTCACTTGGGTCTGCTCTGCCCCCCACCACCCTTTAATTCAATTTCTTGAAATTTTGCGAGATAAGTGAGCTTCTTTTTGATTCGCTTGGGAAATGGGTTCGTTTGACTTTAGGTTAGCGCATTGTAATCTTTGTGTAGATGGTAGTGTTAGTGTGGGTTGCTGATGATATTTTGGAATTCAAGACATTTTTGTTACTTTTTAAGGTGGGTTGATTGTGGTTTGCTAATGAGTCTTAGATTTTATGAGATAAGTGGGTTTCATTGATTCATGCGGCATGTTGAGATCAGTCTGAAAGTGTGTTTGTTTGATTAATTGTTAACTAGTCCTAGAGTATTGGTGGTTTGAGAAAGGCATGGAGTTATATACTCATTTGACTGAAAAGTTGGAAATTTTTAATTTTTGGTTAAGTTTTGTAAACTTGATGGCCTCTCCCCTTAATACCCTTTGTGAAATTACTTGAATTTTTTTTGCCAATTTTGTCATCTTTGTGCGTGTTTCTATTTGCATTATAATCTTTGTGTGTGTTTCTTTGGAAAAATATAACTTTTTTTCTGGGTGAAGTTTTGTAATGTTGTTCGCTTCTGTGTGCTGTTAACAAAATTTTCAGGTGTACCCTCTATAAGTGGTCTATAATAAATTCTTATGGGTCTTAAGCTTGTTGAAGCAATTGGTGGTTAGCTTCTGTTCCCTGATTACAAATAATCTGTTACCGAAGTTGTTAAATATGTTTAATACTTTATGTTTAGCGTCTTCTGTGTCATCTTCTGTCTGCTTTTGCTGTAGGAACTAAGTAATGAAGTGAGCTGATATTTATATATATTTTTGAGTATTTACTTTATTCCTCTCCTCTCAGATGTTTTGAAGTCTTGAAAAGGTTTTCTTAGAGGATCTCAGATCTTCTTTTCAGCATTGTAGGTTATGTCATCTATGAAAAACAACTTTCTAAGTCATAGTTTATTAATTAAAAGAATTTTTTTTTACATACGTCAATAATCGCATGTCCTTGCACCTTGTTTACATGCTGAATTTAGATAATCAAATGTCGTGTCAAGGGCTTAACCTACCTATCTTATAAATATGGAAATTACATATTGAACATTCCTTTTGTTGGTTACTCACGTGAAAAAAATGCCTTCTCTATAGTGTTCTTTTGCTCTTTTTTTCCTCTTTTCTCCGAGGATAATATCAGAGGAGACACTATGGTGCGGGCACGAGATTTTCGACATGTTTATCAGCGCAGGAGACGCCGTGTTTCAGCTTTACACCAGATCCTTACTATGTGGTTTTAATTTTCAAATTTAGTAGTTGATTTTTGTTTTAGCAGTTTAATTTTGAAATTTGAATTGTGGTTAATCGGGTCCGATCTGTTTTGTTCAGACCGAAACAAAGCACAAGAGGTAATCGGGTCCGATCTGTTTTGTTCAGGCCCGAACCGGGTTAACTAGATCTGATTTCTAGCTCAGATCCAACCCGCTCTGTTCAGACCCGTTGGAGTCCAGTTCGAGTCTGATTCGAATCCGATTCAAACCCTGATTCCGCAGCCTATTAGTGCATGGCCGATCCTGCAGCCGAAGACGCCCAATTTGTGTATGACCTAGAGACCGGCGTGGTAGATCTGCAACTCTCCTAGTGACTCGATTACCAGTCCTTTGACACCCCAACAGAGTACGTTGATCACGTGACTCCTCAGATCACTGAAAGCTTGGAGAGCCAATTGAGAATCAGTTCGTGACACCGGTGCTTCCACTCAGATGCACCACTTCACCCCAGTTACGTAGCTCTCGGAGGAGAACTCTCTCCCCTCGTATTTGGCGTCGTCGCATCACCTCCAGAGGTTGTTCACGTCGAGCCTGTTCAGACCGACGAAGATTTCGTTTTCTTTCGACCCAGTATTTTTGGAACTACTATCGCTTGCATATTATTATCAATTTTAATATCAATTGCGATTGTGCTGTATTCTACTTGATTAGTGAGCGAGTGACTCTGTTTGCCGCGTATATCTGCTGACCTAAATATTACAAGTCAAACTTTATTACGAGAACAATCATTACATTTATTTTTTGAATAATTTACAAGGTCGTAAACTTAGTACACTGCAATCTTTGTTTAAACCCATCTAGAGCTTCACTTTCTTCTCGAGTTTCCTGTCTTTGGTGAAGCATTGTTGTCGTTGTTCTTCATACCTGCATGCACATTGTTTCACATCACACTATGCGTAGCTTAAACTTTATCTCTGTGCATGTGAACCTTCCTCAACTTTCTGCCGTCATTTGACTCTCATGAATGAATTTATTTTATGCTTAACGAACTCATCAATAGTAGAAGTTGAAGAAGAAGAACCCTTAAGTAGAGAGAAAAAGTTTATTACATTTAGGAAAGATGTGTAAAAAGTCATTTATTGTCTTAATGGGAACCAAAATCTTAATTTTCCAAATAATAAGTTAAATTATCACTTGCGTCTTTTGAGTATGCATGTATGTACATGCATGCACATTGAGAACATGTATTAGTTAACAATCTGAAAGAAGATGGTGATTCTTATCTTTGCATGCATTTCATTTATATGAAAGCAATCCTTAGCACGAGTATGTAAAAAATACTAACGACCTGTCTAAAAATCAGACTATATTTAAATATAATGACTTGTTGACTACTAAAAAAAGTAAAAATCATGTAGTTAATATTAAAGAAGATAAAGAATACGATAGGCTCTTGGAAAAGTAACTCAAGCAGTGATATCCTTACTTCCATATACTCCTCCAGTTCCACTCTAGAAGCATAAAATCACTTAAGTTCTGATTCAAGCTTCTAATGAGGTTATGCTTAATAGTTATAGGTATTTGATATCTAAGCACTCTAAGGTAGGCCCCTAATTGTCAACCTGGTTGTGTGGAGTATGAAACTTTTGACATATACATATATTTTAATTTTTAATTAGTTATTTTTATTATTAACTCTGACTTCTTCTCCTGCGACATAACCATTAGTTGTTTATTTAAATTTTTGGAAATTAACCAACTAAGTACAATTCAATTGGAAAATCTTATTCGTCAATGTCAATTTTGTGGTTGTCTCTAGTTTTCCATGTTCTTCCATAATCTTAGAAATTCATTGGTGTGATATTCCAAATTCTAACTCGCAATGGTACAGTATAAAGGATAATGTATTTCGTTTTAAAGAAACAAACACGTATGTGATATATGGTTCAACATGTTTTTCTTTTGGTTAAATTACTGCTACCCCTCCCCTCGTGTTCCTCCAATAACACTTTGCACCCCTCAGCTAATTTACTAGCGTGTACTACCCCAAGGTTTACATTTTAGAAGGATAAAATGCATGTAACCCCTCTTCCCCTTATGAATCTAGGGGAGTTAGGTGCTACTAAATAGTTGAGGGGTCATAAGTGTGCTATTGAATTGATGGTATAGATGGAAGGGTTATTTGTAATTTACACTATTCTTTTTGTGTGGCATTTATCAATACCTTCTTGTATTGTTTACTTCCTTTTGAAGCTTCTATGCTAATCCTCTTCTTTATCTTGTTTGTCTCTACATACTCATGGATAGTTTGATGTTGTAGTGCTCTTGCCAAAAGAAAATATGTAGTTCCTAGATCTAGCCACTACACATGGATTAAGATCCTTTTTTATGCCTCTTTATCTGCTGAAAAACAAAGGACTCAAGAAGTGTTTCTACCTGGCATGTGTTTTATAACTCATGGTTGTTCTCAACTGCCATAAACCTTAAAGCAGTCCAAATTGACTTACAATAGATATTGCATGCGTTAAACTGAAATCTTCTCACGCGTACAATTATATCTTTAGCGTGCATGAGACCCACCCCAGGTATTTTGTCCAAATTCCATTGTTTTATTGACGCAGATAATGCATTCCATTCAAAGTTTTGTTACTACTATTGCATGTCATCTTTGGCCTTCCTCTATTTTTTTAAAAAACCTAAACTGGTCCTCCTCCATTGCTAGAGCTTTTCTGTCATTCTTGATTAAGTCATATCTTTTAAAAGCCCTTACGAATGATACATCTAAGATGCCCTATTGCAGTTGGGAAAATATATTCTTTGTTGCACTAGCTGAGGACATTTTACCTTTTCCTTAGTTCTGCAGATCTTGGCTATGCACTATTTGTCATTATGACTTGTTCATCTAATGAGATAGTGCACTGCCGATATAAGCCTCTTCATACTGTAATTTTCTTAAGATAGAGAACGATCAGTCTGAGAGAACAGTATGATACACTTGAGCAAAGAAGGCGGCACATGCCTCAGTGGTGCATGTCTAATCACATACCCTCTGTATTCCAATATGTGCTCATTACAGTTCACTGATGAATGAATGAAAAGCCGATAAGATCACAAAGCTGTATTTAATGACTTGTGCTTATTCCTATCAAAAAGTGAAAAGAGAACCTCTATGGATTACTGTTGGTAAACTGCAAGATTTTTTCTTGGTGTAGTTTTATGGTGAATTCTGAAATTTTACTCTTTTGCTGAAGGTTCGAAGGAAGTTCAATAATCAAGTTCAGTCAGCAGTTGAACAAGTTCAGTCACTTGCAGAAGCAGACTCATCCTGTGACAAAGCTGATCTCACTCTACTTTTCAAAATGGCTACTCATGAAGCAAATAAATCTAAGCAGCAGGGTCGGATTTTGCGTGTGGTAAGCTTTTTCTGTTGTTTATGTTTCTTGTCTGTTTGAATCTACTAGTTATTACTCAGTGCTTTTAAATACACATCTGTATGCTTTTTATCTTGTCAAAATTACCTCTCTTATCATGCATCCCTGACTACGTTCTTGTTTTCCTGTTAATTCCACATGCTTTATTACCTTTTCTATCGCGCATTCTGTTGGATTGATCATAATAAAGTGCTCTCATTTAAATGATTCATGCAGATAACCTGTGCAGTTAATAAAGGTCACTTTATAATTTACTTACCTTTGTTTGCATCTTTCCTTTATACTGAAAAGTAATGCTATTATCATATGAGGGTTGTGGATACTGCTAGAAGAGATAGGATGGGTGAGCTGATCAAGCAAATGGCCGAACGTAGAGATCCTCTTTTGCCACATATGATAGTGGCTTTCATTATAGGATTTGTATTATGTCCCCAAGCGAGTATGAGTTGTCCCTTATTTGCATTTAGATACGCTGAAAACTTGGGCACTCTTAAGGAGTATAACTGGGCTGAATTAGTATACAATGTGTTGTGTACCGAAATGAATAAGGCTAAGAAAACCATCATCAAGAGATTTGAGGGAAATCGATCTAGAGGTGGTTATATGGGTGGTTTTGCCTCGGTTTTGATGGTGAGTTAGCTTTTACTACATTTTTATGTCATGTTTATTATTGAGCTAAAATTAGTATACATTTAACATATTTATTTCATGTTGTCGTGTTTATTGTTGAGCTAAAATTTTCCTTTTCTTACAGGTTTGGTTTTATGAGATTGTGGGACAATTACGCCTTCGTGTAGGAGCCGAATCTCTACCACCTATCCTAAGCTTCCACAAGGGTCCGGGGTCTTTACGGAGCTTCAGCATTTGCATTCTGTTATTTCACAAACTAACATTATCAATCTAGAATTTCCTCAGCTTGTTTACGTAACAGTTTGGGCTTCTGATGCCATCTGGATACCTTGTAGTGTTGCTTCATATTCATTGTGTTATATTGTGGCAAGTTATGAAGGATTACTCAATTGAGTAGCCCTACTGACAGACTGACATGTGAACCATTAAACTATTGTGGAAACATAGTAAAGGTAGTATTTAATAATTACGGCATATCAGTTTCATTTTACCCACATGTTATCTAGTAAAAAGATGTAACTGAGCTGCTTTCTGCTTGCCATCGTGGCTACTATAAGAAACCCACCAAGTCATGGCTTACGACATGCGACAATATAAACTCACACTCGTTTTCTTTGCTTAAAGTCCATCGTTAACCACATTGGCCTTTTAATTCCATTTTGAGAGTGTCATCTAAGATTACCAATTTTGATTTTAGTAAATCACGTTTTGCATATAGAATTCTGTCTAGGTAGTCTGCATGCTTCTATGCTATCCTCATATGGTGATTCACCTAAGTTTGCTTAAAATCAGGTGGCCATTATTGATTTAAGAGTAACTTGCATGTAACATGCATACCACCCCTCAGCTCTTTGTTAGCATTGGTTGGCTATTTGAGTCTTTGAGAGTGACGTGCTGCTATAAAAACCTCTAGTGAATCTATTGTGATCTGAACTTCTTTGAGCTCATGCCACAAGCTTATTTTGGCAATTAAAGGACACATTTATTTTGCAAGTTTCCTATTAAAGGACGTGTTGTTTCAAGTTACCTATTTAGATTTAAGGGTAACTTGCATACAACACATCTATTATGATTGGAACTTTTTCAAGCTCATGCTACATGCTTATTTTGCCAATAAAAGGACACATCTGTTTTGCAAGTTACCTATGAAAAGGACACGTTTCGTTTGCAAGTTAACTATTTAGATTTAAGGGTAACTTGCTCGTAAGACTCCTTATGCATACCTTAAGCTCATTTATTAGCATTCGTTGGTTGTTTACGGGTAACCTGCTATAAGCGTATAACCTCTACTGTATCTATGATGACTTGTAGTTCTTTGAGTTCTTGCTATAAGTTTAGTTTTCCTATGAAAGGGCATGTTTAGTATGAGTAGGATTTGCCTATCTAGTTTGCAAGAAAGATATTTTTAGTACATTTGAGGTTAGAGGTTGCAGCTGTTGAGGATAAAATGAGAGGGAGTCAACTGAGATTCTAATAAATGTACAATGTGGGCTAGAAGTGTTAAGAGTATAGTTAATGGGCAAAAAGGGGTAAATTATACCTAAAAGAACTTTGATCGTATCAAGGGTTTTTTCTATATATACCCCTTAAATCATGTATATTTGCAAAACTCCCTCCAAATCTTAGTATTTGCAGAACTACCCCAAATCATCAACGTTGGAAACAAATACCCACAAATCAACAAGTCACCAACTTGGATACGGTGAGGAAAATTTTGACTCTTTTGTTGATATTTCCATTGCAGTTGCAAATTAGCCTGTTAGAGTTGATGATTTGTTGATTTGGGGTTTCCCCCAAAGTTGTTGAGTTGGTGGTAGTTTTGCAAATATTGAGACTTGGAGGTTATTTTTGCAAATATGCATGATTCGGGAGGTGTATTTACAAAAGTCTTTGTGTCAATTAAGAAGGATAAGATAATAGTTAACATAGGGGATGGCTCTTAGTAGAATTGAATAAAAGGATATGATTCATATAGCCAACCTCAAAATTTTGGGACAAAGACTGTTGTTATTTTGTTGTAAGAAGGATTTACATAGATTATAATAGTCTGTTTCTACTTCAGATACTCATCTACTGCCGATCATCAACTCTCCCCACTCACGAATGGCCCGAAAGCACGAAGAACTTCACTTTAGACGTCATCTATCTTCATGACAAGCCCAATGCTGAGAACTGCCCACAGAGAGTATTTGATTCCTTAGTGGACGCTTCTGAACATGTGAGTGAGCACGAGAGCTACATTCTTGAAAGCGGGCAGGGAATAAACCGAGGCCTTGTGCACCACCTCTGCACGCTCCTCTGCCACCCCGAACAGCGTTGTCTTCAAGAAGAGCTCGACATCCCGAAGCCTATCGTTGGAAAATTGCGAGTGAAGGCTGAAGGCACTGCTGCTCTCAGTGATGATAGTTCACTTGATGCCTGCTGGTGACATGAAAATTTTGATATAGTTTTGTTTTGGTTTTGCCTTGAAACTTTGCGGCTTGAAGGTGAGAAATTTTGTATGGGCTTTCTAGTCGTAATGTGTCTTGTGTGTGCCTTTGGCATCAGAATGCTGAACCTTCTATTAAGAATCTCTCAAGAGTTATGGTACATAGTCAAGTGGTATTTCTCTGTTTGCAATTGTATTGTTGCTCTTGTGCTCTTGTTCGTCTTTTGTTGATGAGGTCTGAGTTGAAGATGTTGGCATTTGTATCAAAACTCCAACGGTGATGACATTTTAGTGGAGATCCAGAAGGAGAAGAAGACGCAATATTTTCAGATAACTTAGGGGCTGTCTAGTTCGGCCACAAAAGTTGGAAAACACTCCAAAAATAATTTCCGGGGAAAAAATGTGTCAGTTTTTAATTTTACGGGCCACTTCCAATGTTTGTTTCAAGCTTATTTTCTGAGAAGTGACTTACCAAAACGTCACCCCACGTCACATTTTTTGTAAAATCCATTTCTGCGTTTGGTTATTTCCTAAAAAACCAAAAAATAGAAATGAAAACCAAGAAATCTCAAAAAGTACAATTTCACACATTTTCCTTTCTAAGGGGGTGTTTGTTTTGATTTTTTTTTTTGGGATTTCAAAATGGGATTTGAAATCCATAAATGATGTGGCTTTTAGGATTTGAAATCCATAAAGGGGGTTGTGTTTGCTTCAACAATATTTTGGGATTTGGAATGCTAAAACTTGTAATATTTTGTTTGTTTCATCAATATTTTGGGATTTGGAATACTATAAATTATATATTATAATATTATATAAAATTTTAATAACATATATTATATAATATATAATATATATATATATAATATTATAGATATATTATATATTTTATATATAATATATAATATATATTGTAATATATAAATTATATATTATTTTATATAATTTATATAATTTATATTATATATATATATATATATATATTATATTATTT
>NC_033795.1:64277632-64335486 GCF_001876935.1 Asparagus officinalis
TATATATTATATTATATATATATATATATATAATACAATATATATATATATATATATATATTATATTATATATATATATATTAAATTATATATATATATAGATGTATTATATTAAATATTATATTATTATAATATTATATATAATATATTAATCTTATATTAATCTTATATTATAAGCATTAATACATCAATATCCAACCCACATCCTCTCTCAAGTGTAGAATTTCACAAATGCCTAAATATAATAGTTTTTAATATTTTGGGATTTGATATCCCAAAATTGGTTTTGAAACAAACAAAGTTATCGATTTCTAAAACCTTATATCCCAAAAAAAAGATGGAAACAAGAGAGAGGATTTCACAAATCCTAATAAAATATTATTGTTTTATAATTTAGGGATTCAATATCCCAAAAAAAAAGTGAAACAAACAAAGTTATGGATTTTTAAAACCACAAAAAAGCACTTTTTACATCCCAAAACTATCATATCCCAAAAAAAAAGCAAAACAAACACCCCCTAAAACTCACCCACAACATCTAATAAAATATTATTTTTATCCAACAACTCATCCACCACATCTAATAAAATATTAATTTCATCCAACAACTCATCCATCACATCCACTACATCTAATAAAATATTATTTTCATCCACAACATCACTCAACTCATCTCATCTCATATTTAAAAATCACTCACATTATCCAATAAGATTGTGACAACTCGTCTCATCCCATTAACATTTCATTTCTTTGTTTTCCTCCCAAAAAGCTAGGAAAACAATTTCCTTAAGTGTGGGTCACATCATCCAATAATATAATGACAACTCATCTCATCTCATCTATTTTCTTATTTTTAAGAAATAACCAAACAAAAGAAAACAACCTATTACAAGAAATAGGTTTCTTATAATTTATTTCCTTATTTTTTTTCCGCCAACCAAACAACATCAAAACAAGTTTTCTTAAAAAATCACTCACATCATCCTATAATAAGGTGACAACTCATCTCATCTCATCTCCATTTCTTTGATTTCCTTTTTTTTAGCCAACCAAACAATCTCAAAACCTATTTTTCTTAGAAATAGGTTTCCTTTTCTTTGATTTCCCTTTTTTTAAGGCAAACAAACAACCCCTCAGCGGAAATGAGCTGAAGTTGAATAAATTCAAATATTTCATTTGAGATGGGTGATGTGGCTTTTAACGGGTGAGGACCAAAGAATTGGGGGTTGTTTTTGCTCCAACAAAAAAAAAAATCAATTATGAGAAGTGGCTGGAAACATAAAAAGGGTTTTTCTTCCTGAAATTAGATTTTCCAATAATGGGGTCTTTGAACCAAACAACCCCTTAATGGAAGGTATCTTGAAGAGTATATTATACCTGCAGGTATACTTTTGCATGCATTTACTGTGATTTGTAGTTTAAATATGACAAATGTCTTAGATCTTTTTCATGCACGTTTAGATTAAATTGGTTGTTTCTTATTCATCTCAAAATATTAATCATAACTAAAATGTCGACATTGTTTCTCTTAATTTTCTACACTGTTTGTTTTTTAACTGTATTAAACTGTGATTCTTTTAGTTTTAGTCACGGCTCACACACTGTTTGCAAATTCCAAACTGTATATTAGAGATTCTAAACTATTATGTATCTTCATAAAGTTACACTAAGATATATTTAGGTTAATTTTTTATTAAAATAATTAAATATATTCGTAAATGAAATGTAGTCAAATGGGACTTTTGACAGGTCAAAGCCACTAGGGCTACAACACACTTTTAGTTTGCAAATGGAAAAATTCTGAAAATAGATCACTTTTGCTAAATATTTAGCAAAATCGATTATTTTGCTAAATATTTAGCAAAATCGACCTCTTTTTGACCTGTTGGCAAAAAAGAGGTCGATTTTTAAAAAAGTGCCTTGAAAACATACGTGACTAGTAGTCCCGTATGTTTTCAACACACTAATTACCGATTAGAAAATATACGGGACTAGTAGTCCCGTATGTTTTCTGGCATATTTTTGGTGGCTCACCAAAACGTACGGGACTACTGGTCCCGTAAATTTTACAGAGCCAATTTACCTCTGCAAGCAAATATACAGGACTAGTAGTCCCGCACAATTTACAGAGCCAATTTACCTCTGCCAGTAAATATACGGGACTACTAGTCTCGTATATTTTGCAGAGACAATTTGCCTCTGCCCAGCAAACATACAGGACTAGTAGTCCCGTATGTTTGCTGGGCTGAGGCAAAACATGCACAAAACATGCATGACCCTCTAGCTGAGCATACAACCAAATTTTTCACCAAAATTTTTGCCACAATATATCATCTAACATTGTATACATTGATAAAAGTTATAAAATCAGAACATTATAACACAAATCTAAAAAATAAACATTATCACAACACAATACATCATCACAACATCACATCCAAAATTCTATCAAAATTCACATCAGCCCAAAATAATTCCAAATGCATTAAGTCTAACCATACGATAATATATAGCTTAAGTAGAATAATTCGTTGCTGTATTTTAGAGATCCTAAACTATTGTATATCTTCATAAAGTTGCACAAAAGTATATTTAGGTTAATTTTTTATTAAAATAATTAAATATATTCGTAATGAAATGTAGTCAGACGGGACTTTTGACAGGTCAAAGCCATTAAGGCTACAGCTTCCGAGAATGGGAAATAAATATTAAAAATATTTTGAATAGTACTTTATCTCACTGACACGTGCCCTTTTAATACTTCGCTTGTGTGTGTGTCTAGAAAAGCTCTGTTGCTGTCTTCGTTCCTTCACCCACAGAGAGATCAATCCGAGCTTGTGAGTTGTTTTTCTTCTTTTATCTTCATTTATACCAATTACTGTTTCTTGGGTAATTTAAAGCATACTGGATCTCCATAACCGCTATTTTGCAATTTCTTTAAATTATTTTTTCCCTTTTCTTATTTTACTTTCTCTTTAAATTTTAGGATTGATTTCTTATGGAGGACTGTGAGATCTGCATCAGCTATAAAGAGCATTGCTACTGGAAGCATCAGGGTCTGAAGGGAAAGCAGTTTTACGAGGTTATGGAGGGTGATTTCTCTCAGCAAATGGTATAAAAAAATAACTCAATATATATAGTATATCTATATATATAATATTGAGTAAAAATGGAGAAGACTTGGATACCAATTGCTCAGAAAACAACCTTGGTATGATAGTGGACCGCCCCCTAATACTGCATACTCATTAATAAACTTAGCAGTTGGCTGAATGGTGGTTGATGGCTCTATCTCTCAACGGTGTATGTAGGGACAAGCTTAATGCCACATCATAACAAGTTGTCTTAAGGCAACTTTGTACCGAGGTTCTCCATATTTTCTCTCTCTCGGTCTTATATATATATCATATATTATATATATTAAATATATATATAATATATATTATATATATATATGATATATATATATATATATATATATATTATAATATGATCAAAATAGGCGTATGCCTTGGTAAAGCACCAAACTGGTTGCATATGACCTCCTCAAACCATAGTGAATTGGTACCCAGATATTGCAATGAGTGAGACATATCATCAACATCCACAGCACAAAATTTGTGTTGGTACCCGAAGCATACCCATATATATATATATATATACTATATATACTATATATAAGTATATATATACTATTATATATTATGCATCGTAAACATGCGTATACGAATATGTGCTTTTGAATTTGGGAAGAAATGTGTGAAAACTTTGGCTTGCAATTTGCAAATTGACCATTACAATTAGAGTTTTAATCGTTTGTCTCATAAAAAAACTATACTTCTAGTCGTTTGTCTGGCTACGACTGCAGTCCTCACGGTTGCAAAGTTTAAGCTATTTTTTAAGGTTTAGTTGAGCGCAGACATTGCTGTATCTTTGTTAGAATATAAAATTATAACCCTCAATCTTGACCACAACTTTAGAATTTTGGTGTAGAGTTTTGGTGAACTTTATGATGATATAAGAGCAGTTCAAATCTTCCTGGCGACAAACAAAAAATCCAGGTTACTGCCCATAGAAGGGCCTCCAACCTGCGGGGACATTCGTAATATAAAATTATAACTATCCGCCAAAATTAAACTAAAACGTGATACTAGAGGGGGTCTTTGTGCAATTAACCATTTGTAGCGGGCAGATTCGAGTTATCGTGAAGGAGGTGGTTGTTTTTGTACCTGCAGCAGTTACAAAATGAAAGAATAAAAGCATCTAAAACAAAAAGCAACTATAACTGTAACTTTTTTCCTTAACAAATTGTGAATTTCCCAATTTTGTTACAAGGTACTTATGAGATCGAATTGAATGATTTTTCCGCATACAGAATTATACCAATTCAGCCGATTTCATGAAGAAAATGTGACCAATTAGCCAACCAACAAAACTACTAGTTACAAATAGCATCTTATTGTTGCATCAAAACATACAAATATTGACTAATCTGGTTAACATTTAACTTAGTGAGGTGGTTGAAAAATTGAAAAATTAGACTATTTGGGAATAAGTACATTTGTATTTTTCTATGAATCGGACAGGTGTATGTTATGAGATCTATTTTTTATCACCCGTGTTTATGCTTTGATCATCCTAACGTGTGGCTAAAAGGTTACTTCTGACAATGTTCTATTATGCGATTTTAAGGACTAATTTAGAGAGTAGTGATTTATTATTTTAGTAGGAGTAGAGTCAATCTGTTTGGCTAGATGGAATCAATTGTGACCAGAGCATAAGAAGGTAATGGTATTTTTTGGCTGACCTATTCTTTTCCCTATCACCATTTTGTTAGCTTTGATCACTTGGTAAATGTGCTTTTTCTTTATTGCACATAATGTAGTACATGTTTTCGGAAAAAAAGGAATTATTTATCTAGTATGTAGTTGTCAAAAGATGAGCTTCCGTATAGCTGGTAAATTTGTCCTGTTACAATCTGAATGTAAATTACTCCTACAATTCATTTGTGTTCTTTGTAAGGTGCAGTAATCATATCAAAGAGTTTCTTAGAGAATTCGATGATTTAAACGAATGTCATGGATAATTATTATTTAGAATAGATATTTTTTGTTCGTGGACAAATAATATTTCCATCAAAACCCATCATGTAGCCCAAGGACTAAGGTTCGCGTGAATAGTAAGATTGAAGAATAGTATATCATTTTGGCCTATGACTGTTAACTATTAAAAAGAAACTTATTCCTCAAATTTTATTTCTTCTGTTCGAGAGAAGCATTTTTGTTTGTTTCAATCTTTCTTGAGCATATGCATTATCATTTCCATGCAGAAAATACCGAAGAAATTCTCTGATCATTTCAAAAGCGAACTTTCTCAAAATGTTATTCTGAGGAGTCCCAGTGGAACAATTTGGTCTGTTGAATTGGCAAAAACTTCAGACGAGATTTCATTCCAAGTTGGATGGGATGAATTTGTCAAAGACAACCATATACAGGAGGGAGACTTTGTGATTTTCAAATATAATGGAAATTCCTGCTTTAAGTTTTCAATTTTCAAAAGAGATCACTGTGAGAGAGCATCTTCATCTGTGCTTAAGAAAGGAAATTTGGAGACGGGACGAAAGAGTGATGATTCTGTAGAATATTTGGATATAAAATCTCATAATGAAGTGATGGTTATCTCTAGTGACAATTCCCGACCATCATCTTCATTTTCTGGACAAAATTGTAGAGCTCCAAGAAATTACCAGAGGGCCGGAGTAAGTTACAACCAGAAAATTACCAGAAGCAACTCTACTCATCAAAAAAAGAATCTTGGCCAATCTTGTAAGTTGATTTTTCTTTTATTTTAGTGCTATTAGTGATATAGAAAAATGCGTTTATCCCAAGTTAAGATTTTGTTGTCCCCCTTAGTTATCTTCCATATGCAAAGCAAGTTCAAATTCTAGCATTCATAGGCTATCAGTAGGTATATTAGTGATATTTTTATTTCCATTTGAATTTTAAATATGAGCTATCTTCATTTCAATGATGCAGCAATGCGATATCTCGAGACTGATTAAAAAGACTACATTTGATTAGCTTGGAAACATTAATTTCTCAACTTCTTTCAATCGTTCTATATCAATTTATTTTATTATGTCTGAAAAATGTTTGGGCAATGTTTTTGGTGCCGCAGGCAGAATGAAATACATTAAACAAGAATCTGACGATATTATCTCTCGGGAGATGTTTTCCCGCCGAAACATTTATTTTCCACGCAAAAGACTGTCTGGTGCAGATGAAAATAAGGCATTGATGTTAGCGAAATCAGTTCAATCAAGAAATCCTTGTTTTGTATCAGTTATGCATCCATACAGTGTCCTTGGCTCTGGAAAAACTTTTGTAAGTTTCATGCTTTGAATTCACGTGAGTCTCTATTTTCATTCTTCTTAGCGGTAGTTCATGTGTTTTTGTGTCAAATTGTGAAAAGTCTAAAGTAGAACCTTCTCTCAAATTTTTGGTGTCGGCAGCCCAAATCCTATTCCATTTAGTTCTATTGTGGTCTTCTTAACTATTATATTATCGTTCCTGACAAACTTGTAGTTTATTCTCTTAGTTGGATTGATAAGGAGGTTTAGACGCAAATTTCTTGTCTAATGAGTGAAAGATCATGACAAGGAGATCATGATTTATAAACATTAGTTAACCGCTGCCATGGAAGCGGGGATTTTGGAAAATCTTTTTTAGACAAATATACCCCTTTATAGTTTGAACTACCTTATCTATAATCAAATTCTAATTTTTAATGGTCAATATTACCCTTCACTATTTTGAATAATTTATTTATATCTTAATCTATCCTAATCATAATCATATCTTATCCTAATCCTATGTGAACCATGTTTAGCTTAACAATTTAAAAAAACTAATATTAATAAAATATATAAAACATAAAAATGATATTAGTTTGTTAAGATAAAGAAATTACAAGTAGATAATGTTAGATCTACATCATAAAACTTGAGATCTAAAACCATATAGCCATGATTAATTCAAAGAGATTAACAAAATCAAAAGAGAGCGGAAGCTTATAACTGAATCCATAGATTGATCTTGATTTTGGGTTTTGGATCTTCTAACCTTAGAGTTTCTCTAGAACCGAATTTCTCTAGCTAGATGGGGGTGTAGAGAATTAGAGAATGTAACCCTAGGTTAGGGACCATAACCCCTTATTTATAGATGTTGTACTTTTGTAATTTAGCCCCTCAATAAATTACAATTACAACCTGGTATCTGCACATATGACCCCATGATCATTTAAATACCAAATTAACCCAACTTAATTGATCACTTTAGTGGGTTATCCTGAAAGATAGCAATACACATTGATTAATCATATGTGCCCACAAATAGATTTATTAGATTAAATCCAACAATCTCCCACTTGGGCACCATATGATTCCTTAAATTGTGTATAACCTTATGAGCTCAAAAAATGCTATCACTGAAAGGGTATTTCCGAACAATCTCGTCCATTGACTATATCAATATAGGATCAAAGCGGCCTTCGTCACATTTATCGTGACTCGACCCATCAATGGTCACATATACCAATACAATCAAACGACATAGATCAATCATGGATGTGCAGCATGAAAATTACATGCAATGTGATCAGTACATGTCTATTTTCAACTGGTCCTCCTTAGTGAGGTCAAAACCAAACATAATGTAACAGAGTGTCTTAACTGAAAACTTTATTCTGATCAGACAATACAAACAAACATAAAGCACCACAAATACAAACTCCCACTAAAACATAATATCCTCAAATAATACCACACCCATATGAGCAGTATGCTCATGAAAGACCTTAGGTGGCAATCCCTTAGTAAGAGGATCAGCTAACATGGAGTTTGTCCCAATGTGCTCTATGGATATCTGTCCACTCTGTACCCTTTCTTTCACAACCAGGAACTTAATGTCAATATGTTTTGACTTAGTTGAGCTCCTGTTGTTATTGGAATACATTACTGCAGATTTATTGTCACAATATAACCTTAGTGGTCTTTCAACATTTTCCAAAATGCGCAGTCCCGTGACAAAATTTCGCAGCCATATTCCCTGATTGGATGCCTCATAGCAAGCTACAAATTCTGCTGCCATAGTGGAGGAAGCTACTAGTGTTTGTTTGACACTTTTCCATGATATAGCTCCTCCTGCTAACATATAAATGTAGCCTGATGTAGACTTCCTGCTATCTTGGCATCCAGCAAAATCAGAGTCCGAATACCCAATGACCTCTAATTTCTCTGATTTTCTGTATGTGAGCATGTAATCTTTTGTTTTCTGAAGATACCTCATAACCCTTTTGACTGCTATCCAATGATCCATACCAGGGTTGCTTAAGTATCTGCCTAACATCCCAACAATGTACGCAATATCCGGACGCGTACATACCTGAGCATACATTAGACTTCCTACAGCCGAAGCATAAGGAATCTTCTGCATTTCCTGAATTTCAAGGTTACCTTTAGGGCACTGATTGAGACTAAACTTGTCTCCTTTAGCAACAGGGGTGTCACCTGGTCTGCAATCTTGCATGCCAAACCTTTTAAGTACCTTATCGATATAGCTCTTTTGTGATAATCCAAGAATACCCCGAGAGCGATCTCGATGTATCTGGATCCCTAATATAAAAGAGGCGTCCCCAAGATCTTTCATCTCAAAATTCTTTGATAGAAATCTCTTGGTTTCGTGCAACATGCCTATATCATTAGTGGCAAGCAAGATGTCATCCACATACAGAACCAGAAAAATATACTTACTCCCACTGAACTTGTGATATACACAGTCATCAACAATGTTCATCTCAAAACCGAACGAGATAACTATTTGTTGAAACTTATGATACCATTGACGAGGAGCTTGCTTGAGTCCATAGATGGATTTCCTTAATTTGCAAACCATATTCTTTGGGTCTCCTGACACAAAGTTTTCTGGTTGCACCATATAAATCATCTCATCAATGTCTCCATTGAGAAATGCAGTCTTAACATCCATCTGATGTAACTCAAGATCATAATGAGCAACAAGTGCCATGATTATTCTGAAAGAGTCTTTCGATGAAACCGGAGAGAAAGTCTCTGTATAATCAATGCCTTCCTTTTGAGTATAGCCTTTAGCCACAAGACGCGCCTTATACCTCTCCACATTACCGTTTGCATCCCGCTTGGTTTTAAAAATCCATTTACAACCAATTGGTTTTGCACCTTCTGGCAATGGGACAAGTTCCCAAACCTTATTGTCTTGCATAGACTTATACTCTTCATTCATGGCATCAATCCACTGTTGAGAGTTAGAACTTTTCATGGCCTGAGAGAAGTTGATTGGATCATCTTCTAACATTCCACTACTTTCCTCATGTTCTTGGAGAAATACAATATAATCATCCGGAATAGCATTTCTCCTTTCTCTCGTGGATCTCCTTAATGGCACTGGTTCTTGAGGTTGTTGAGTTTGTTCTTCTGGAACAGGGAGTTGTTCAACATTATCATCTTGAGGTTCCGGATTTACTTCTTGAGCAACAACAGGTATAGGAACCTGAATATTGTCAAAAGTAACTGTATGGATTGGATCTGAAGCCAATTCCTCCTCAAAACTAATGTCTCTAACCTTATTTCTCCCCCCAAACTCAACATCCTCAAAGAATGTTGCTGTTCCCGTCTCAAAAATATTCCTTATAGTGGGATCATAAAACTTATAGCCCCTAGAGCGATCAGGGTACCCAATAAAGTAGCTGCTAACTGTTTTGGAGTCCAATTTCTTTTCATTTGGCCTATAAGGCCTTGCCTCAGCTGGACATCCCCAAATATGTAAATGCTTTAAACTGGGCTTTCGACCAGTCCAAAGCTCATAAGGTGTTTTAGCAACTGCTTTACTTGGTACTCTATTCAGAATGTAAGCTGCTGTCTTAAGTGCTTCTCCCCAGAGTGACTCTGGTAAAGAAGAATGAGCAATCATACTTCTTACCATATCCTTAAGAGTCCTGTTTCGTCTTTCAGCTACACCATTCATGCTAGGTGAACCCGGCATAGTGTACTGTGGGACGATACCGCATTCCTCTAGGTATCTAGCAAATGGTCCTGGACGTTGTTCACCTGAACCATCATATCTACCGTAGTACTCACCACCACGATCAGATCTGACGGTTTTAATTCTTCTGTTGAGTTGATTCTCAACTTCAGCTTTATAGGCTTTGAACATGTCCAGAGACTCAGATTTTTCATGAATAAGATATAGGTGCCCATAACGTGAGTAATCGTCTATGAATGATATAAAATATTGTTGACCATTCCAGGATTCCGTAGGGAATGGCCCACAAATATCCGTATGTATCAATTCTAAGACATCCGAAGATCTGTTGGCACCTAATCTCTTCACTTTGGTCTGTTTTCCCTTGATACATTCAACACATACGTCGAAGTCCGAAAAATCAAGGGAATCCAAAATGCCATCAGACACAAGACGCTCAACTCTACCTTTTGAGATATGACCTAAGCGCTTATGCCATAATGTCGCCGAATTTTCCTTATTTAATTTACGCTTAGTACCACGTGATTCCACATGCAAGGATTCATTGTAAGAAGCAATTGTATCAAGCAAATATAGGTTGTCATAAATACTCAAGTAACCGGTTCCCACAACATTTGAATTAAAAGATAAACTGAATTGACTGTTTCCAAATGAACAAGAATAACCTGATTTGTCCAATACAGAAACAGAAACCAAATTCCGTCTAAAAGACGGTACTACAAAAGTATCTTTTAAATCCAAATAATAACCAGTTCCTAACAACAACCTAAAGTGCCCAATTGCTTCCACATCTACCGATTGTCCGTCGCCCACAAAGATGTGTCTTTCAACATCACTTGGCTTTCGGTAGCTCAGGCAACCCTGCATAGAAACACTTATGTGAGTAGTAGCACCAGAGTCTAACCACCAAGTGTTTCTAGGTACTGAAGCTAAATTAACCTCAGAACAGACCAAAGCAAGGAACGTACCCTTATTATCACGCCAGGCGTGATATTTTGTACAGTCCTTCTTTACATGTCCAGGCTTCTTACAGAAGAAACAACCCTGATTATCCTTATGTTGTTTCTTCTCAACTGGACCCTTAGCAGCTTCCTTATCATTCTTCCTTTTCTTGCCCTTATCCTTAGAGGCATAGGCCAAATGAGCACTTTCTGTCTTATCTTGCTTCAACCTGTCTTCTTCTTGCACACAGTATGAAATGAGCTCATTTAGAGTCCATTTCTCCTTTTGACAGTTATAACTGACCTTAAATTGGTTAAACTGTGCAGGAAGAGACAACAAAACCAGATGCACTAATAACTCGTCACAAAGATCGAGTTTAAGTGCCTTAAGCTTTGAAGCAATATGAGACATTTCCATAATGTACTCCCTGATATTTCCTTTGCCCTTATACTTCATTGAAATCAAGCGAGCTAAAAGCGTGCTTGTTTCTACCTTATCGTTTTTCGCAAAACGCTTCTCAATTTCGGCAAGGAAATCTTTAGCCTTAGTAATCCCTTCGGATTCTATGCCCCTGAAGGCTTCCGGAACGCCGCGCTTAATGATCATAAGACTCATGCGATTTGAACGCTCCCACTTCTCATGCTCCTTCTTTGCATCAGGAGTGCTATCCGCATTGAGAGGTTGGGGTTGTTCAGTTCTTAATGCATAGTCAAGATCCATGCAGCCAAGAACAATTAATATGTTCTCTTTCCAAACCTTGAAGTTTGTCCCATTTAGCATGGGAATTGAGTTGATGTTAGCAGAAATTGTTGCAGCAGATGCATTAGCTGAAATAAAACAAAAATGCTCACATCAATAACCATAATCAATAAAATTCAAATAATGACAATCCCCATCCAAGATACCGGCACAACATTAATATCAAGTCTTTGGACAGTAATATTAACTTGTAAGTGATACCTTGTTGCAATGATCAAACATTGACAATAACTCATGTCAAATAATGAAACTATCTTTGGATCGATTCATTATTCACATGTAAACCTTATAATTGTCACACGCTTATCATCGCAGATGTGTATACAGTCTAAATAAATATTAACCTTCCTTTGGGCCGATTAAATATTTACACGAAAGCATACACACAAACATCTCACATTCCTCATGAACAATCTACACAAGAGAGGTTACTTTGGCAACTTCTTGTTTCAATTAATCAATTGGAGTGAGAGACAACCTTAATACCTTAGTGTCATAATATTTGAATTAAATAATTGATTAAAAACCAAATTAGATTTAAATTAAAAAGTTTTAATTTAAATCAACTGAATTTCCAAAAACTTAATTGGGGTCTCACAGCTTAATTAGGGCCCATAACTTAATTGAATAAATTAAGTATACCAAAGTGGACCCATGAAAAGCCGAGGCTTAACCATAATGAACACGAAGTTCCCTTAACTTCGAACGCGAGGTTCGACTGTATTGAGTACGAGGCTCACTTAAGCACGAACGCGAGGTTCGTCTGAAAATGAACGAACGCGAGGTTCGTTTGATAAAAGAACGCGAGGTTCAACTTGGGAACGAACGCGAGGTTCGTTAAAAAAAATGAACGCGAGGTTCAACTGAAGTACGAACGCGAGGTTCGTCTGAAGTACGAACGCGAGGTTCGTCTGAAGTACGAACGCGAGGTTCGTCTGAAGTACGAACGCGAGGTTCGTCTGAAGTTCGAACGCGAGGCTCGACTGAAGCACGAACGCGAGGTTCGTCAAAATTGAGCTTGACGCTCACCTGAGTTGAACGCGAGGTTCACCTTAGAACGAACGCGAGGTTCGTTAAAATTGAGCTTGACGCTCACCTGAGTTGAACGCGAGGTTCACCTTAGAACGAACGCGAGGTTCGTTGAGCGCGAAGCTCGGTTAAAATTGAACGAACGCGAGGTTCGTTTGAGGTAACCACCTCCTTAATTTTCGCCATGAACCCTTAGGGTTTCAAACTGAAACCGCCGCCGACAAACCCAAAAACCTTTGATTTTTATTTTCAAAACAGATCCAGAATTGGAAAAAAGTGAAGGAAAAATCAAAGAAAAAAATCCAAAAAATTTCGTTACTGTTCATCCGGAAAAATACTTTACTGTTCATCCGAAAAAAAAATTTTCGTTACTGTTCACCGAACATTACTGTTCATCCGAGAACATTGCTGTTCATCCGAACCCAAAAATTGAATCTTTAACCAGAGATTTAAGATCAAAAACCCAATAAAACTTAAATCCCTAAGAATTAATCAAGGTGGCTCTGATACCACTTGTTAGATCTACATCATAAAACTTGAGATCTAAAACCATATAGCCATGATTAATTCAAAGAGATTAACAAAATCAAAAGAGAGCGGAAGCTTATACCTGAATCCATAGATTGATCTTGATTTTGGGTTTTGGATCTTCTAACCTTAGGGATTTCTCCTTTAGCCGAATTTCTCTAGCTAGATGGGGGTGTAGAGAATTAGAGAATGTAACCCTAGGTTAGGGACCATAACCCCTTATTTATAGATGTTGTACTTTTGTAATTTAGCCCCTCAATAAATTACAATTACAACCTGGTATCTGCACATATAACCCCATGACTTATTTAAATACCAAATTAACCCAACTTAATTGATCACTTTAATGGGTTATCCTAAAAGATAGCAATACACATTGATTAATCATATGTGCCCATAAATAGATTTATTAGATTAAATCCAACAGATAACATATTATAATACATGTAGTATTGCAAAAAAACCATAAAAAGTTTTAAAATTGCAGAAAAGACCCTGAAAAGTTCAAAATTATAAAAATCATCCTAATGTCTCAAAACTTAAAATTAAAAAACATGAAATTAAAAAATTAACATCAGTTTGCAAAGAATTTAAAATTTACAGTTAACACCTCAATGTCTCAAAAATTATAGAAACACCCTTAAAAGTTTAAATTACAGACAAGCACATTAAAATTCTAAAATTTTAAAACTTACAAACAATACAAATGAATTCAAGAGATTACCATGATACACCTAAAATTTTTGACATTTAAATTTAAATTTTTTAATTAACACCCTCAATATCTCAAAAATTATAGAAACAGCTTCAAAAGTTCAAATTATAAAAAGCCACTCTAAAATTCTAAAATTTGTAAATAACATAAGATGAATTCAAGATATTACCCTTAGACACCTAAAAAATTAAAATTTGCCAAAATTAACCTCAAAATTTTTAAAAAACTCCTTCAAAATTTAAAAATCGTAAAAAAAACTCTAAATTTTCAAAATTTTTAACTAGCACACATCAAATTCGTCGATTGGTAGACCGCTGAAATTTAATATTTTTCAAAATTAATCTATAGTTTTAATAATTGCAAAAGACACCCTCAAAATTTTAGAGTTACAAGAAATATACTAACATTTAAAAAATTACCACCAACACATGAAACATAGAATTTACAACTACCAAACTTAAAAGTAAATTTTTTTAAAAACTCTTTCAAAATTTTAAAAATTATAAATCACACCCTCAAAGTTCAAAACCACAAAAATGGGCTAAAATTTTAAAACTTGGCAAAGAAAAGTGTAATTGTTTGGTATTTTTCATATATATATATATATTAAAATTTCTAATTTAGGGATTTACTATCCATTTTCAGCATCTAAGAATAGTCTAAGTTGATACTGGTAAACAAAAACAATAAGAATTGATTAAAAACATCCGGTTAATGGATAAAATTTTTAAAAATATTATAGATTAAAAATTATCGGCACTATATAAATTAAAGTAATTTCATATAATTTTAGTAATAAGTTGGGGTAGCCAAAATACATTCGTAACATTAATTGATAGATGTTTAAATCCATAGAAATGATAAAACACTATAATATTATACCTTAGCATTAATTGATTTTAATTTAGAAACTTTAATCTTTGACGTTAATAATATTTATAGGGTAAAAGAATACAAGGAATTACATATGGAGAAACTATTAGAATATTTAGAGATAACTTTAAAAGAATTGAGTTATTTCCATTGCAAATGGGAAAGTGATGGAAATAAATCTAAAATTCAGAAAACGTCAATGAATCACTTGAATTGGCATTAACATAAGACATATCTATTAATGAAGCACTGAATGAGTTACATTAAAAAATAATTTAATAACTTTATCCTAATCAAAGAAAAAATCTCCATGGAAGACATAAGAAAAATTAGTAAGTATTCATAAATTCCATACTGTGTTCTTCAAATTAAATATTAATATTATAATCTAAGAGAAATTAGTAATGAATAATGCAGGTATTTATTTTAGATCTTTATGAAAAATGATAAGGATAGAGCAAAGGTAATATTATTGAAATAACAGAAATTCTTATTGGATGCACATCAGAAGAATTCATTTTAGAGGAAAATAAAGAGATAGCTTCTAATTTATTTAAGTAATAAATTAGGAACACAAAGAATTTTATATATATGAAATTAATATTTATTCTCATTGAAATAGAAAAAAAAATCAAAGTCTATATTTTGAGCAGTTTGTGTTGAACATCATAAGTACATTTGACTTCATTGTAAAGTTAAATGAGATGATAAAAAATTAACGAGCCCAGGAAAGATAATAGCATAAAAAATACAAAATTAGCCTGATATCACAATTGATGTAGATGATGAAGACAATACTCTAAAATTGCCTGAGAAATGATAAATGATAAACCTGAAGAAGAATTGATCTTAACTCAATAAAAAATAAAATAGAAGAAATAAAAAATAATATTTTCTAAATATTTTATAGAATAGTTTAATTATTTTGAGTGAAATTAGGAATCTTTAGAAGGGAGTTTCATGAATTTTTTTCAGTACTTTTATATTCTTATGTGGATGTTTTATCATATAAAAGTATACTAGAGTTAGTATTAATCTTTAATTTATATTTTTTTTATGAAGTCTATCAATGGTTAGGAATAAACTTCATATTCTCTTTTGCATCGTTTTAACATACTTTAAATCAATCATTTTGCCATATTGGTTTTAAATATTCACCTTCCTTGTATAACACTATTTTAATAATTTTTACTTTGCAATGCTATACTTTCTCAAATAAAGCTTAGTTTCATATCGGTAAAAAATAATATGAAAATTCAAATTATTTTTAAATTAGATTTGTTTTTTGTCAATTTAAATATCAACATGAAAATTTAAATTGGGTGTATCCCATTTAAACAAACATAAAAAAAATCAGGATGTAAGAGTTTAAAGAAAAAAATGAGCACAAATTACCAAAAATACTTAATCATGGTATTAAATCACGTGCATTGCACGTGTGTAAAAACTAGTATATATATATATGTGGGTAAAGTGAATCTAAGGTGACTCCCTAGGTGCAGCCTAAGGATGCGCAATCTGAGCCATTGATTCAAAAACCATAAAATAATCTAAGCCTTTGATTCAATAACAATTCCCAAAAAAAAACAAATTCCCAAAAAAAGGCCCTATTCTTACGTGGTCCCCTCAATATCGCGTTCTGCGTTCAGAACTGGAAAAAGAATCACGATCACCTTCTTCAAAAATTTAGCGCGTCGCCTTCGTCTCCTCCGCATCGCCGCCGTCTCCCCGACCTCGCCCTCGACATCCGCTCAGCGTCGTCACCGTCCCTACTTCAACGTCGGATCCCGGTCGCGCTCAGTGTTGAGCCATCCGCCCCCGCTCACCACCGCACGAAGCTCGCCCTGAGCCCTCCACATCCCCTAGGTAATCGTCGCGCCGTCTTCCTCTTCCGGCGTCAGCATCACGCTGCGCATCAGTGTGAATCACATCTGCCCCCGCTCAGCATCGCCGCTGAAGCTCGTACTCGCCCTCGAACATCCCCTCGCCATCCCTCTCCCTCATCCTCTCCAGCACCGAGATCGTCGCTGCCGAAGCTCGCCGCCCCCGCTCAGCGTCGTCGCTGGCTCATCGCACTCGCCCCTTATCATCGAGGTCAGCCCTCAGGTCTCCTCAAAGCCCTTAACGATAGTTATGAACTTTTTAACTTGTAATTCTTGTTGATTATGAGATATAAATTATGAATATGATCATTTTTTAGTTTAGATTTTAAGATAGGATTATTGTTAAATTGGATATCGAGGTCAGCCCTTAGGCCATTCGCCCCCGCTCAGCGTCGCCGCTGAAGCTCGCACTCGCCCTCGACATCCCCTCACTTGGAGCTCGCTTCGACCTCTTCATCAGCCCTCATGACTTCGAACAAATTGAAAGCGTCAACGCCTTTGATTTCTTCAAAATCAAAGCCTTTCTCTTCTAAATGCAATAATCTTCTAACGTCGTAAGTAATTTTTTTTATGAGATATAATGTTTGTTTTAATATGCGTCAAAAGTTGAAATTGCTGTCTCCGCCTACTGATGTCTGTGTCAACAAGTTATTGCTTTATGAGATATATCCTCTTGCATGTGTTTCTCCCCTTCTCCAAATCTGTTATGTATTATGTAGTTGTTTGTTTAGATATAGAAACCTCATATGAAATAGTGTCAGTCTAATGAGTGGGGTGATTATTTTATCAGAGTACCCCTGTCATATGCGCGGTGTTCTAAGCCATGAGATAATGTTTGTGTTAATAAACTTGTAAAAATTATTGTGATTATTGTCATATCGAGCATCTATTTAATTTTTAGGTATATTGTTTGTGTTAATATGCGTCTTAATTTGCCCAAATATATATAATTTTTAACTATTTCTGAATTATAATTTTCTTGTAGGGCTATGATAACACAATTGAGAATTCCGTCCAATTTGTGTTATTTTTGAGATTTAATTGATAAGCGAATAATATTAGATGAAAGACACATAAAAGCCCTAGAGACGACGCCTTTTCACAACTTTCTCAAGTTACCCACATCCTTGAGTAATGAGCAAATAGCAATTGATTGCTTGATTTAAAATTTTAATTCCGATACATGCTCATTCATGATTGGGAATAAAAATTGTGTATTTGGTATAGATGATATTCATCGAATTACCGGTTTGCCAAAGAAAGGAATTTTGATAAAAATGTGTGGGACAGTGTCTAATACAATCTACACCAATTTTGTAAAGAATTTTAAGACACTCAAGGAGAAGAAGAGTAGTAGCTCTAAAGGCAAGAAGAAGGCTGATGAGAAAAAAAAGACGGTGATTTGGGGGAAGCAATGGCCGAGATGATTATAGATATGAATAATGAAGACCCTATAATATGTGTGAAACTTATTGTGCCTTTCATTATCAGCTTCATATTATGCCCGCGAACATGTAAGACATGTCCCTTATGGGCATTTAGATATGCCGCGAACATGTAAGACATGTCCCTTATGGGCATTTAGATATGCGGAGCAGTTATCAACTTTGAAGAAATATAATTGGTGTCATGCGTCCCTTATGGGCATTTAGATATGCGGAGCAGTTATCAACTTTGAAGAAATATAATTGGTGTCATGCGGTATTTATTTTTCTTTGTAAAGAGATGAATAAAGCAAAGAAGCCTCTTAGTATGAGGGGATTAGGTCAGCGCTCAAATGCTAAGTACATGGGTGGTTTTTTCTCCATTTTACTGGTGAGTTACGTGAACATTATTTTGTATATCTTTTCAATTTGATAATGATTATTGTTTATATACATGCTAATGTATAGTTTCTATATTGTAGGTTTGGTTTTATGAAAAAGTAGGGGAATTACTATTTTGTACCTACTTATGCATGTTTTGTACCTCATTGATATGAAAAAATAATTTGTACCCAGTTATTAAACTTTTGTACCTACTTATGAACGATTTGTACCTATTTAGGCACGTTTTGTACCTCGTAGTTCTTGAAAAAAAATATTTGTACCCACTTAATCAAGTTTTGTACCTACTTATGCATGTTTTCTACATACTTAAGTACGTTTTGTACCTCATTGATCTGGAAAAGTTTTTAGTACTTATTACTGTTTTGTACCCACTTATGCACGTTTTTTACCTCATTGATATAAAAAAATAATTTGTACCTAGTTATTAAAGTTTTGTACCTCAATTGTTCTGGAAAAGTTTTTGGTACTTATTACTGTTTTGTACCCACTTATGCACGTTTTGTACCTCATTGATATAAAAAAAATAATTTATACCTAGTTATTAAAGTTTTGTACCTTATTGATCTGGAAAAGTTTTTGGTACTTATTAATGTTTTGTACCCACTTATGCACGTTTGATATAAAAAAATAATTTGTACCCAGTTATTAAAGTTTTGTACCTACTTATGGACGTTTTATACCTACTTAGGCCCGTTTTGTACCTCGTAGTTCTTGAATTTTTTTTTATACCCACTTAATCAAGTTTTGTACCTACTTATGCATGTTTTCTATCTACTTAGGCACGTTTTGTATCTCATTGATCTGGAAATTTTTTTGGTACTTATTACTGTTTTTATCCACTTATGCACGTTTTGTACCTCATTGATATGAAAAAATAATTTGTACTCAGTTATTAAAGTTTTGTACCTACTTATGGACGTTTTATACCTATTTAGGCGTGTTTTGTACCTCGTAGTTCTTAAAAAAATTTATTCCCACTTAATCAAGTTTTGTACCTACTTATGCATTTTTTCTACCTACTTAGGCGCATTTTTTCTACCTACTTTGGCACATTTTGGTACTTTTACACCTCATTGATCTGAAAAATTTTTGGTACTTTTACTATTTTTATACCCACTTATGTACGTTTTGTACCTCATTGATATGAAAAAATAATTTGTACTCAGTTATTAAAGTTTTGTACCTACTTATGGACGTTTTATACCTACTTAGGCGCGTTTTGTACCTCGTAGTTCTTAAAAAAAAATTTGCACCCACTTCATTAAGTTTTGTACCTACTTATGCACGTTTTCTATCTACTTAGGCACGTTTTGTAACTCATTGATCTGAAAAAAAATTTGTACTTATTAATGTTTTGTACCCACTTATGCACGTTTAGCAAGCATTGATCTAAAATGTGCATGTTTTGTACCCAGTTATTAAAGTTTTGTACCCACTTATGTACATTTTGTACTTACTTAGGCATATTTTATACCTCATTGATCTGAAAAAAATTTTGTACCCACTTTATTTAAATTTTGTACCTACTTATGCACATTTTGTACATACTTAGGCATGTTTTGTACCTCATTGCTCTGTAAAAAAATTTCTACCTACTTAATCAATTTTTGTACCCACTTATGCACATTTTGTATCTCATAGACCTGGAAAAAATTATCACCCATACATGATTAATCTATACAACCACATTAACATCAATACAACCAAATCATCCATACGTACATAAACTTTAATTCAAATTATCATCCATACATGATTAATTCATACGATCACATTATCATCCATATATGATTAATCCATACAACCAAATCATCCATACGTACATAAACTTTAATTCAAATTATCAACATTTTTTAGAAACACATGCTTTGTTTTGACCCACCGTTAACTTTGTTTTGGCCTTTCATTAACTTTCTCGGCCATCACCTGCAACATTTTTCATCTAAAAGAAAATTATAACTTTATCATGACAAATGCATCAACAGGAAAAAAAAATTAAAACAAGATTAAATATAATACCTTAGCTAAAGGACAACTCGTTATATAATGTCCTTTTCCCTTACACTTAGCTAAAGGACAACTCGTTATATAATGTCCTTTTCCCTTACAAAATCCACAAAATCTTTGTTTTTTATACTCTTTTCTTGTGCTATCATATATAATGTCCTTTTCCCTTACAAAATCCACAAAATCTTTGTTTTTTATACTCTTTTCTTGTGCTATCATCATTTTGGACTTAATTCTAGTAGCTTGAGCTGGTCGTCCCTTCGTGGCAATAGGCTTATCTGGATCATGAATAGTGATTTAAGTTGCTTCCTCTACAAAGATGGGTATGGATGAAGTAGGCATCTTATTGCTGGCATTGCTCTCATTTTCATTATCGTTATGTTCATTTTCTTTCTTGTAAGTACCAACTTCTTCAAAAAATGAGTCTAAAAAAATACTAAACTTATCATAAAGTGTACTTGAAGTCAATGTATCTTCTAGTGCCTTGTTACATCTACTCCTAATGGCCCAATGTTTAATGATAGAGAGTTGGTTTTTACTATTTAAAATGTAATTTTTAACAACTCCGCAACCAACATGTCTTGCTTTAATTGTCCATTGTTGCATAATATTTCTTGATGGAATTTCTAATACTTGCTTCTTTACTAAAATGTGCAAGCTATGTTTGCAGTTGCATAATATTTCTTGATGGAATTTCTAATACTTGCTTCTTTACTAAAATGTGCAAGCTATGTTTGCATAATATACCTTCCATCTCAAATTTCGCACAAGAGCACTTAATTCTTTTATCTTTGGATGCATCGAAATAACATGATGCTTTACCCTCTTCTTGCTTTCAGCCTCGCTATCTATATTCCAAACGGCATAAGTAGCACTTGTGCCGTCTTTCGATAACCTTTCATGAAGCATGGAGTAACTATCCTTGAGTTCTTTCTGAAAGATAGTAAACATATTCTTTGTATAATTCTCCCTAGCTTGTTTTTCAATGGGATGTTCAATTATCAATGTAGGAACATAGTTTGTGGACTTAAAATCTTACTAGTTCATCGGTTCGGCGAGCTCCGACAGCATTATCATATTGCTTAACAAAATCATGTAACTCGGTATTTGCATTCACAAAATGATCAAAAAAGCATTAATTCCCTCACTCCGCTAAGTAGATGTCATTCCTGCAGTAAAAGTGTCTTTAAGATACACTGGAGCCCAATGATCTTGATGATTATATAAATTTACTAACAAATTTCTTTTATCTGCATCATATTTGTCCCTCATTTCTTCCCAACGCTTTACAAAATTTTCTTCTGATTTACTCCAATACCATTTGTTATACTTTATACCCACATCCTCACAATAATCATTATGCATCGATTGAAGATTTTGTAAGGCATTTCTATGAAGGTGTTAAGAACAAAAACGATGGCGAGTTTGAGGAAAAACTTTATGAATTGCACCACACATAGCTTTATCTTGATCAGTGATGATTGTTAATGGTGTTATACCCGACATACATTTTAACCATTGACTAAATAACCATATAAACGTCTCCTCCGTTTCATCGGCCAGTAACACACCCAAATAGAATAGATTGTCGATGATGGTTAACTCTCGTAAATGGTGCAAACGACAATTTTAAATTGTTCGTTCTGTATGTAACATCAAAGCAAACAACATCTCCAAATTACAAGTAAGAAGTCCTGACCTACCATCCATCCAAAAAACACTTCTCATCGTCCCATCATTTTCTAAATCAAGTACAAAATAAACTTGAGGATTTATACATTTTTCTCTTGAAATTGACGAACTATGCTCACGCACTCATGGCCGATATTATTTTTTCGTTTAATTCTAAGTTGTGCTTGTCATTCTTGTTGAGTGAGAGAGCCTTGCTCATTTCTATGAGCAACGTCAACAACCTTACAAATGGTAGAAGGTCGTAAACCTTGATTATTAAGAGTATTTATCAACCTTTTTGTTGATTGAGCTCGATGAATTGTCCGATGTGAGTAGTGCTTCTTTATTCGATTTGGAGTGGTTAATGGATGACCATTATGATTAATGTTTAAATTTCGTACCACCTATTTTTCAGTGCTTCTATCGAGTCTAATAATCATCCTTGCGTTGCATCCACATCTTGTATTGAACTTTCGAATTACATTCCGACCATCTTCTCTTTTGTCTTTTAAAAATTTAAAGTCTTCTTTGTCACATACAATTATTCTAGATATGATTGCATCTTTCTTTCTCGACCAAGTTGTATGACCCTTGCGAACACCAAATCCCTTAAGTTTGACGTATGCATTGTAGAAATTATAAGCTTCCTCATGAGTAGAGAACTCTATTCTGATATATGGATCAACAACAAAATTACCTTCTCGGATGCTTACAAAAATAGAAAAACAAAACTTATAAAACTCATACTAAAAGACAACTATTTTGGTATATGTCATTAGTTAGTAGTACACTATAAACAATAAGATATTATCACCTGAGAGAAAAAACTTGTTGTAGATAGTAGGTCATGGTCCTTGCTTTCAAGGCCAATGGCTATAAGTTTGTTTTCATCTTCATCCATAGTTGTATCACGTGAGAGTCTTTATCCATTGTTGTATCACGTGAGAGAATTGTTGGAGTGTCCATACAAGCTATCAAATTATCACATATAAGAAGTTCAGAATCTTTAGAAAATCGTCATCAAGTTGATCTTTCAATCTCACTAAAAAATTTCATTATGATAGTTTAAACTAAATTTAAAGTTCATATCCAATTTAAGAATAATCCTATCTTAAAATCTAAACTAAAAAATGATCATATTCATAATTCATATCCTATAATCAACAAGAATTACAAGTTAAAAAGTTCATAACTATTGTTAAGGGCTTTGAGGAGACCTGAGGGCTGACATCGATGATGGGGGGCGAGTGCGATGAGTCGGCGGCGACGCTGAGCTTCGGCGACGGTGATCTCGGTGCTGGAGAAGATGAGGGAGAGGTGATGGCGAGGGGATGGCGAGGGCGAGTGCGAGCTTCAGCGGCGACGCTGAGCGGGGGCGGATGGCTTCGCCTGAGCGGCAGCGTGATCTGACGCTAAAGAGGAGACGACGGTGGTGAGCAGGGGTGGATGTGGAGGGGCTCAGGCAAGCTTCGGTGGCGACGATCTTCGGAGGTCTGGGAGACAGTGGTAGATGGCGAGGTCTGGGAGACTGAGGGGCTCAGACTGAGGGGCGGCGGGAACCGGCATTGAAGGGGACGGCGGCGACGATCTCCGGAGGTCGATGGCGAGGTCTGGGAGACGGTGGCAAATAGGAGGAGACGGAGGCAACAATTTTTTTTTTGAAGGAGGTTCACGCGATTTTTTTCAACTGGGAGACACGATGTTGAAGGGGACCACGTGAGATGAGGGTTTTTCTTTTTTGGGAATTGTTATTGAATCAAGGGCTTAGATTATTTTGTGGTTTTTGAATCAATGGCTCAGATCGCGCATCCTTAGGCTGCACCTAGGGAGTCACCTTAGATTCACTTTACCCATATATATATATATATATATATATATATATATATATATATATATATATATATATATATAGGTCTAGTGGTTTTTAATTCTTTTTCGCTTCAAACTAAAAAGTTTATAACCTGAAGTTAGATATTTGCACATACTAACATTTAACCTGAGATGTGAAGCATCTCCTTGTATGAGATGATTTGTATGATAATGTGGTGTGGCACATCAAAATTGGGGTTACGCCCCCCTAACTGGGGGCTGTCGAAAGTTGCAAATTTTAGGTTATTGTTAACTCAGGTGAATGGATCGGGTTGAAATCGCACTCTTCCCAACTAGGTCCTAGTCACCAAAGGCCATTTACTTTAAGACAGGGCTGTGTTGGGGTGGTTTTTGAATTCTCGACCTCTATTGAGGCTGGTTTACTGTTGGAGATATTAAGGTTTCGGAGGTTCAGGTTATGCGGTTATATATATATATATATATATATATATATAATACTCCCTTTAAAGCACGAGTTCGAGAAAAGCTTTCCATGGTCAATATTACTCTTCACTGATTTAAATATTTCATTTAAATCTTAATCTATCCTAATCCTAAGTATATCCTGTATATTAATCTCACAAGAACTTCCTATAGCTCAACAATTTGAAAAAAAATTAAGTACATCCTACATTAATCCCATGCGAACTACCTATAGCTGAACAATTAAGGTGAAGTTATCATATGTAGCTCCACAATATTAGTTTGTTAAGGTGAAGTTATCATATGTAGCTAACATACTATAATACATGTGATGTTACTAAAAAAACCCAAAAAGTTTCAAAAATTACACAAAACACCATTAAAAGTTAAAAATTATAAAAAATACCCTTACTTTTCAAAACTTAAAATAACAAACATGAAATCTAAATATTAACACCAATCCCTGAAGAATTCAAAATTTGTAATTAACACCCTCGATGATTCAAAATTTGTAGAAACACCCTCAAAAGTTTAAACTATAAAAAGTACCTTGAAATTTTAAAACTTAAAAACAACATAAATGAATCCAAAAGATTACCATTACATACCTAAAAATTTAAAATTTATAAAAAAAGCCTCAAAATTATAGAAATTACAAAAAAACCATAAAATTTCAAAACGTATAACCAATACATATTAAATCTGAAAATTATCAGCAAACCGTTGAAATTTTGCATTTTATAAAAAATAACTCAAAAGTTTCAATAATGTCTAAAAACACTCTTAAAATTTCAGCATTGTAAGAAATATCTTGATATTTAAAAACTTACCACAAACACATGAAATATGAAAATTATAAGCAACCAACTTAATATTTGAAATTTTTAAAAAACACTATCATAGTTTCAAAAAGTGCAAAACACACCCTCAAAAGTTCAAAATCACAAAAAGGCTAAAATTTCAAAACTTGGCAAAGAAAAGAGTAATTATTTGATATTCTTTCATTACGATATGTGATTTTCTATCCCTTTTAGTATCTAAACGTAGTCTAGTTTATGCTGGTAAAAAAGATAACAATAACAATAGATTCTAAACATTTGGTTAAAGAATAAAAATTAAAAAATAAATTAGAGATTAAAAATCAACATCATTGTATAAATTAATGTAATTGCATATAATTTTACTACTAAGTTTAGAGTAGCAAAAATACAAAAGTAGCATTCATTGATAGGAGACTAAATCATATAAAACTGATAAAGGACTATAATATAATAGCTTACATTAATTAATTATAATTTACAACATTAATCTCTTATGTTAATAATATTTATAGGGTAAAATATACAATGAGTTACGTATGGAGAAACTATTGAAAAGTTCAGAGATATCCTTTAAAAGAATCAAACTGTTTTTATTTCAAATGGAGAAGTGAGGGTAATAAACCCAAAATTTAAAAACGTCTATGAATCACTTGAATTGACGTTTACAAAATGTATATCTATCAAAGAAGTGTCGACCAAGTTCCTCTTAAAGAACATATTGAATAACTGTCCCAAGTAAAGCAACATTCTCCATGGAAGACCAAGACAAATTAGTAAGTATCATAAATTTAAAATTAGTAACTATTTATAAATTTTCATGACTTATACTTCAAATATTAAAGGAACCATAAACTTATTATAAAATTACATATAAATAATCTTGCAATAGAAGCTAAAGTGAAGTCATTGATTAACTATGTTGTGAGATATAACAAGCTAGATAAGATGAGAGAAATCACTGTAATGGACAAAATGTATACACATAATACTTATCTATAATAGCATAAGCAAAAAAAAAGAGGTCATTTTATGAAGTCTATCAATGATTAGGAACAAATCCCATATTCTCTTTTGTGTCATTGTAGCTGACTTTTAATCAATCATCTTGGTTTATGAAACTATTTTTTCAAGCGTTTTTCACTTTTGCAATACTACACTTTCTCAGGGTAAGTTTGGTTTCATGTCGATCCAAATAAAATAAAAATGAAAATTGGTTTCGGATTACATTGTTTCGTGCCAATGTAATTATCAACATGAAAATTTGAATTATGTGTAGCTCATTCATACAACATCAAGGGTGATGAAATCTCTTACCTTATCTTGATTATGGGGTTTTGCCCTTAAATATTTTTAAGTGTGTGCCAAATCAAGATGCTCAAATCACTTGGTGAATTCCTACTATCAATATGAAATGCAACCCTATGAATTAAAAGCAACTAAAAAGGATGGAAAAAAAAAATCTTTTTTTTAATAATTAGAGTTAACAATCAAACAAATGAGAAGGGGGGAATTTGTTTGAATTTATTATCTTGTTAGTAAATATCAAAGTGGAGGGTGAATTTTATTATGGTCAACGAAAAATAAAATCCTTTTTTTTAAGTCCTAATTTTCTCTAATTGTGAGGAAGTAGCTAAAGGGTGGAATTAAAAACTAGAAAGAGGACTTACCCGAAAGCAAATCTTCAAATCCTAATTCTCTAATCCGCGATCTTCAAGCTCCAAGCGTTTCCTTCACAAAAAACACACAAGTTAAAGACCCAAAATAATTAAAACCTACTTAAGAACCTTCCCCGGCAACGGCGCCAAAAACTTGATGCGGCATAAACATGTACCAAAAAGGTTGCAAGTGCACAACCGTGTCAAGTTATAGTATTTAAGATATCGATCCCTATGTTGTGTGCGTGACAAAAAGGAGTGATGAGTGAATATGATTGTGGAGAGATAATGAGAGTGATAGTGTGTAGATCAATGTGTTTGAGAATAAATATGATCAATAAGGCAAGAAAGAAGAATGAATAAAATTGAGAAACAAATCAAAAATAAAATTCAAGAATAAAAGAAAATACAAGAAATTAAAGATGGTGGATTCAATTATAGATATGGGTAATCTAAAATTAAACCCACTTCTTAGAAAATGGTGATTCCGTAGAGGGTTCTAGCCTAAAAAAAAAAACAACTAAACCCATGAGGGTTCTAGCCTCAAGGTGAATAGTACAAGAAATTAAAATCTAACTACAAAATAAATTGCAAAATCTAAACTACAAAATAAAATTACAAGAATTAAATACAAGAAAATAAATCTACTCTATAAGCATGAAATAAAGCTAAGGCAAGAGGGTTCTAGCCTCTTGGCTATTTAACAAGAAAATAAAATCTAACTACAAGCATAGAAATAAATCTAAACTAATAAGCAATAAAAGAGAAAAAGAAAAGAAATGCAAACCTTCAAATAATTCTCCATCTTCATCTTCATCTTCATCATCCAACAAAGAGAAGAAGAGAAAAATTTAAAGTGGTGAAAAAATTATTATTATTAATTGCAACAAAAAGTTATAATTTTAGAAGGTCTTCTCAATTAAGAGTAGCCCTCCTCTCCAAAAGGAGTTACAAAAATTTTCACACCTCTAACCCCTCACTCTCTACCCCTATTTATAGTAAACATCAGTGAATGAGAGCCATTGGATTGAAATCTTAACCAAAAATAACAAAATTCAGCCTTAGATTCGTAACTAACTACCCAGCGTATCGATACCAGCATCGATAGGGGTATCGATGCTGGCATCGATACAGGCATCGCTGCGGGCATCGATGCCTCTATCGATGCAGGCATCGATGCCTCCATCGATGCAGGCATCGATGCCCCCATCGATGCAGGCATCGATGCCTGCCTGCTTCTAGTTGTTGTCCGCAGAACTCCTCTTCCATTGGTTATTAGGCTTGTATTTTGGGCTTTTGCTTGGGCTTTTGGGCTTTGATATTTCTTTTAATCCTTCATCTTAGCTTGGGCTTTTGGATAAATTGGAAATTGATTTTCCAATGGGCTTCTTTGCTTCAGAATTCATTGGGCTTCATGGCTTCATTTCTTCATTAAATTATGGGCTTTTTGTTGGAGAGATGGGAGTTTGAGATTTATTCTTCATTAACCTGCAATTAAAAGATAAAAACAATTATTAGTGGTATATTTATTCATATAAAATAGATAATGAGGGTATAAAATTGTAATAAAATATGATTATCAATATGTTTGCTGAAAGTTGTTATCCCGAAGGAAACAGACTAACTTACGGCAGTCCCGAACAACATGACCAAGAAAGTTACAAAATTTGCAAATCGGACCAGGCCGATTATTTCCTCTGTGCTGCGACTGACCGCCACGCTGCCCCGAGCGACCATAGGAGCCGCGGCCACGACCACCGCGAACTGTCCACCGTGATGTGACGAGGAGAACCGCTGAGTAGCATTAGCCGTGGCTAAGAAAGCGCTGCTGGCCTCCTCCGATTCCTTGAGCAGGCGCTCATGATCCGATAGAATTTCGGAGAGTTCAAACATAGTGGTATCGGTGTTCCGAACACGTAGGGCAGCAACAATAGGGCGATAGTCATCACCAAGTTGATTCAAAATAGAAACAATAAGATCGATAGTAGATACCGGGCATTTTGCCAATGCGAGATCAGCGGCAATATCTTGCATGTCTTTGAGATACTCCGGGATGGAGCGGGTGCCACGTGGGTTACGGGCCAACTTGGCTTTGAGAGAGAGAATCCTGCCAGGAGAGGCGTTTGCATAGCTGGCCATGAGAGTATCCCACGCATGCCGCGCAGTGATGGCCGACGAGATCAGCGGCTGAATTGGCTCGGAGCAGCTACCAAGGAGAGCGCTGATGATGACCTGATCTTGGCGATACCAGATCGTATAGCATGGATTGACGACTTTCGTATTCACATCGGTGAAGGGAGATGGAGTTTCAAGCGTTCCATCAACGTATCCCAAGAGTCCAAAGCCGATGAGGGTAGCCTCAACCTGACGACGCCAAACTGGGAAATTGGCGGAGGTGAGTTTGATAGGGAAATTGGTTGGTGCGTTGATTTGAATGATATTAGTGGTGGCGGTGATGGCCATGGCGGATTAAGGAATCAACCGAGAGAGAGTTTTTTTTTTCAAAAGGGCGGAAGGTTGGATCTCGTAGAGAAATCTACGAACGCTCTGATACCATGTAAAGGGAGTGATTCTATGTATTCATTGAGGCATATTAGCCGAGAATATATACACAAATGCCGTTGAAGGCAAGCTACAATCTAGGAGTGCAATAAGGAAGTTACAGGACTTCTAAGGAAAGTAAATATGTACATAATCATGGAAAAGAATATTAAATAAGAATAAGAAAGGAAACTAATATTTATCCTTAATACTATTGTTCCAGAGCAAAGATGATGAATGGTTGACCTTGCAATTTGCATGTTTGTTGACATCTTGTTATTGTAGGATCTACTCGCTGTTAAAAAAAAATTCTCAAAACTAGTAAACTGTTTTGAGCTCTGTTCCATGGGTGTGGGTGTGGATACTGGAGAGGGACATGGAAAATTTGTAAAAAGTAGGATATGATGACACCGTATACATTTACTGGATTAATGATTTACATAACATCGATAATATATTTTCATTCACATGTGTCAGATAAGGATTCAGTAGCCCAGATGAATTTTTAGATAAGGGTTTAGTAGCCCAGATGTTGTTGGCGTAACGTAGATATGAAGGGTAGGATATATGTTCAAGAAGTGTGTAAATTAAAGCATGTATTATATAATAGAATATACATCTAAATAAATGTATGTATATAACCAAGAAGTCTCGATGTCCGGTATGAATATGCTGCATAATAGAAGTACCCAAGGAGTGTTGTCGATTTATGTCAGGCGAGTATGGCTTCCTGACATGAGTACCCATGCAACATAGGTTATTAGGCTTTTTATTCTTGCTAGAAAGTCAATATATACTATTTTGTATTTTTTTTGTATGCTTATTAATATTAGTGTAAATTTCACAGGCTACTATGAACGTTTTTGGGTGGTTTCGCAAAAAATATCATGGCATTTATTAAAAAAAACTACTATAACCCTTCAAACAGGAGAGAGGGAGAGGGTACTATGGAAGATAATTGAAAAACATAAGAGCAAACATGTGCAAATATGTAACACGTGAAGCCAGTGACATATTATCCTAATTGCTGATATGCATGATAGTTTTTTGTAATAAAACAAATTACATTTGTTTCTTCTATTAAAAGGTTCATGATAGTTTTGTGCAAAACCCCAAAGTTGGTAGTTTTGTAAAATTTACCCTTATTTTTATTGTTATGCTTATTATTCTTTCAAGGTACACCTTTATTCACTCTTCATGTTATCTTTTGTAGATAATTCCATCTAGCTTTGCAGCGAATCATCTTCCTCGTCGAAGCATGCAAGTTTCTCTTGGCATCCCAGGTCACAGGAAGAAATGGCAAGTAAGTTACATTGTCGGAAATTCTACTTCATGGTTTGGTGGAAAATGGAATACTTTCGCCCATGACAGCCGCTTGCAGAATGGAGATGTTTGCCTCTTTGAGCTTGTCAAGAAACGTGGAAATTTTACGATGGAAGTTCACATTGCTCGGGCTGCATCCAGCTCTATTTGTTGAAAGAATCAGGCGCTGCAAGTATCGTGAAGTAGACTTTTGTTGAGAACATATCTGCTGATAGGACTCATAGCTAGCGTGATGGTGAATAGTTTGCATGTAATATATACAAGTCCTTATGTGCGTCGATGGATGTTTTAAACTGTACTCTAAAGCCAAATTTTGTTGTTTCTGGATCTGGCTTGGAGATCCACATACGGTAGGCTGAGCATTTGCTTAGTATCTGCAGCTTGAGCTCATATCTAGTTGTATGGGAATATTTTGCTCTAGACCTTTGCAACTCCTTTGTTATCTAAAAATGGTAAAATTAGAAGTACTAAAATTATGATTAGGATATGTCAATTTGTTGTATTGATTGCTTATTTCTTCAGGTTTTGTTTATAATTCCAAAGTTTTATCGCGATTTATTTTTAAGGGCTTATTTTCACTTTGATACCCCACAATTTACCCATTTAATCACTTTTATGCCCCGAAATATTCTTTTTAGCACTTTGATACCGTGAAGTTTCAATCACATTTTAATTTAGTACCCCAAGCATCTTAAATTAACACTTTTATACCCCTAAAATTTCAATCATGATTCGCGTTGATACCCTCTATCAGATCTATACCCTCTATCAGATTTGGGACCCATTAAGTGCGACACAATGTTTTATTCAAGCCACTACCAAAATTGACTTGAATCTCTTTAACTTATTGTATGAGTCATTAACAACTTCGTAAAATTTCAAAGTGGAGTACTAGGGGGGCATCATAATTAATTGCACGACATTTCTCATAATGGGATGAAAATTGGTACATCTCAACGTCACAAGCAAACCATGGCGATTCTAAAGGTGACTTTCAATCGTAGATGATGTAGCACTTAGTCCCATATAAAATCTAGTTCCACCCTTTCAACTATCTAACTATTGTAATACAATTTCCTCACGTCCCAGGGCTTATGGGTGCCATATAAGACCTGAGACCCACTAAGTGCAACAAATTTTATGGCCAAACAATCACCAAAAATAGCTAACATCAAGGCCGGCCCTAGGGGCAGGCGGGAGAGGCCTGCGCCTAGGGCCCCCAAAAAACAGGGGCCCCCTATGTAATTTTATATATATACATATGGAAATTGGAAAAGTAAGAGGATTTTTATGCAAAAGTGTTAGGGAGGCTATAAATACAAAATCAAAAAACCCATGGTCTCTCCGATTTCCGAAGTGGCCGTCTGATCGCCGACCTCTCTTCTTCTTCTCTGATTCTCTCTGAAGTGATGTTTCTTCTTCCCGACTCCGTTCGGACCGTCTGCAGTCCGCTCCTCCATCGTCAAACTCCACGACGCCGTCTCCGGCGACTCCCTCCGTCCCTCCTACCAGCAAGGCCGCTCCTCCATCGTCAAACTCCACGACGCCGTCTCCGGCGACTCCCTCCGTCCCTCCTACCAGCAAGGCAAACGCGACCTCGCCGCCAGCGCCTTTGCCCTTTGGAGACGCTGTCTCTGTCTGCAATCTGCGCCTCCTCTGGCCAGCGACTCCGTCAAGGTTAAAGGTTTAAGGTATATTGAATAATTGAATATTTCTATAATTCTATACAGATAACAGACTATACTTAGAATAGGCATAATATCTTTGTTTCATCATTCATGACCTAATATACTTTTGCTTTGTTATTGATTTCTATATAGCACGAATCTGTGCATAACATTATTAAATACATGAATTAGTTGTATAAACAAAGTATGAATCTGTGCACTAACATATATTATGATCTGTGCATACATATATTATGAATTTATGAATCAGACTATACTTAGTATATTTTGATGATTAGTGATTAATCAATTGAAACAAGAAACCATAATATGCATACAGGCTGTTAATCAAAGTGCGGTACCCTGAACAATGAAAATCAGTAGCTAGTGATCCATACTTCAATGATTGCATCGTGTCTCAAAAAAAATCTTTAAGTCCAAACTTTGTTTTTGTCTATTGAATAGGTAAGAAGAGATAAAAGTGCATCTTTTAGGATTTCAAGCGTGTTGATCTGAAATTTGTTTGAAGTTAAACTATTCAAATTTTAAGGTAATTTTATAACTTTATAAATTATATATATTTGTTGATCTTATGTATTTTAGTATTTGTATATAATTTTTATGTAGGCATCCCTAAAGTTTACTTAGGTGCAACACTTTTATTTTTTTTTAAAAAAATCTTGAATATAGGAGGGCCCCTTTAAGATTTTTGTTTAAGTTTTGCTAGGGGTCCCCGAATGCTCAGGACCGGCCCTGGGCCCCCTATGTAATTTTTATATATATACATATGGAAATTGGAAAGTAGAGATTTTTATGCAAAAGTGTTAGGGGAGGCTATAAATACAAAATAAAAAACCCATGTCTCTCGATTTCGCGAAGTGGCCGTCTGATCGCCGACCTCTCTTCTTCTTCTCTGATTCTCTCTGAAGTGATGTTTCTTCTTCCCGACTCCGTTCGGACCGTCTGCAGTCCGCTCCTCCATCGTCAAACTCCACGGACGCCGTCTCCGAGACTCCCTCCGTCCTCCTCACAGCAAGGCAAACGCGACCTGCGCCGCCAGCGCCTTTGCCCTTTGGAGACCGCTGTCTCTGTCTGCAATCTGGCGCCTCCTCTGGCCAGCCGACTCCGTCAAGGTTACAAGGTATATAGTATATTTGAATAATTGAATATATTATTAATTCTATACAGAATAACAGACTATACTTGAGATAGCATAATATCTTTGTTTCATCACTTCATGACCATAATAATACTTTTGCTTTGTTATTGATTCTATACAGCACGAATCTGTGCATAACATTATTAACATTACATTGAATTAGTTGTATTAAACAAAGTGTGAATCTGTGCATAACATATATTATGAATCTGTGCCATAACATATATTATGAATTTATGATATCAGACTATACTTAGTATATTTGATTGAATTGTGATTAATCAATTGAAACAAGAAACCATAATATGCATACAGGCTGTATAATCAAAGTGTGGCGGTACCTGAACAATGAAATCATTAGCTAGTGATCCATACTTCAAATGATTGCATCGGGTGTCTCAAAAAAATCTTTAAGTCCAAACTTTGTTTTTGTCTATTGAATAGGAAGATAGAGATAAAAGTGCATCTTTTAGATTCAAGCGTGTTTGATCTGAAATTTGTTTGAAGTTAAATATTCAAATTTTAAGGTAATTTTATAACACTTTATAAATTATAATATTTGTTGATCTTATGTATTTTAGTATTTGTATATAATTTTTATGTAGGCATCCCTAAAGTTTACTTAGGTGCAACACTTTTATTTTTTTTTTTTAAAATCTTGAATATAGGAGGGCCCCTTTAAGATTTTTGTTTTAAGTTTTTGCTAGGGCCCCCGAATGCTCAGGACCGGCCCTGGCTAACATTGATGCACTTGTATCGCTTGATTTTACTATATAAACTCATTCACTCACATCTTTATAAGCTGAGAGTTCAGGAAAAATGAAGCTGACAGGCATTTGGAAGCAGGCGACCGCGTAAGGCGCGCGGTTCGACCGCGAATGCGCGCGTCGGTCGACGCAACGTGCCGAGCATAGGGAAATGTATTGGACTTTTAGCCGGACGGATCGTCGCTGGCGCGGCGACGGGCGCGAAGCCCGGCGACGCCCGCGCGTCCCGCCGCGGGGGGCCGCGCCCGCGCCCCGCGCGTATAATGGTTTTCAATTTTCTGTCGTTGGCTATGGACCGCGACTGGCGCGTTGGCTACGGACCGCGACTGGCGCCGACGGCCGACCGCGTTTGCGGGTCTGAGTTTGGGCTTGGTTTCCTACTCGTGTGTTGATTGTTATTGTGATATATAATGAAACACGATTTTCTAGGGTTTAATATCAGAGGTTTTGAGAATTGTACTGAGCATATTGAGAGGGGGGAGAACTTGTGAGCAAGGAGAGAGATTTGGTTTAGGTTTATTTGAGTGATTTGTGAGATTGTAACCCTTTGTACTCTCCTTGATTTAGTGGAATCTCCCCATCCTCTCCCCGTGGACGTAGGCAATTGCCAATCACGTATATCTGTGTTTGGTTTGACTTTATGCATATTTTGGATGTGGATTGTGCTTGTGTTTGGTTAGTTTCCGTTCTCTCGGTGGCTCGCGGCGGACTGGTTTGGTTGTCCGAGCACGCTTCCGGCATAGGTTCTAGACGCGCAACATAAGGCATTATTGCAGACCTATTAGATGGGCACATTACAGCCTACCCGATTGCTCATACGTATGTTTAGGTGATCGTTGAAGATATATATATCAATATATATATATATATATTATATATAACCTATATATATATATATATATATACGAAAGGTTTAAGGTATATTGAATAATTGAATATTTCTATAATTTCTCATACAGATAACAGACTATACTTCAGAATAGGCATAATATCTTTATTTCATCAACTTCATGACTAATAATACTTTTGCTTTGTTATTGATTCTATATAGGCACGAATCTGTGCATAACCATTATTAACATAGCATGAATTAGTTGTATAAACAAAGGTATGAATCTGTGCACTAACATATATTATGATCTGTGCATAACATTATTATGAATTTATGAATCAGACTATACTTAGTATATTTTGATGATTAGTGATTAATCCAATTGAACGAAGAAACATAATATGCATACAGGCTGTTAAATCAAAGTTGCCGGTACCCTGAACAATGAAATCAGTAGCGTAGTGATCGCATACTTAATGATTGCATCGTGTTCCAAAAAAAATTTTAAGTCCAAAACTTTGTTTTTGTCTATTGAATTAGGAAGAAGAGAATAAAAGTGGCATCTCTTAGCGATTCAGCGTCTGTTGATTGAAATTGTTTGAGTTCAACTATTCAAATTTTAAGGTAATTTTATATAACTTTTATAAATATATATTATTTGTTGATCTATGTATTTTAGTATTTGTATATAATTTTTTATGTAGGCATCCCTAAAGTTTACTTTAGTGTCGCAATCACTTTTATTTTTTTTTAAAAAATTTGGAATATAGGAGGGCCCCTTTAAGATTTTTGTTTAAGTTTTGCTAGGGGCTCCCGCGAATGCTTCAGACGCGGCCCTGGGCCCCCTTATGTAATTTTATATATATACATATGGAAATTGAAAAGTAGAGATTTTTATGCAAAAGTGTTAGGGAAGGGCTATAAATACAAAATTAAAAAACCCATGGTCTCCTCGATTTCCGAAGTGGCCGTCTGATCGGCCGACCTCTCTTGCTTTCTCTCTCTGATTCCTCTCTGAAGTGATGTTTCATTCTCCCGACCCGTTCGGACGTCTGCAGTCCGCCTCCTCCATGGTCAAACTCCACGGACGCGGCGGTCTCCGAGCACTCCCTTCCGTCCTCCTCACAGCAAGGCAAACGTCGACCTGCGCCGCCAGCGCCTTTGCCCTTTGGAGACCGCTGTCGTCTGTCTGCCAATCTGCGCGCCTCCTCTGGCCAGCTCGACTCCGTCAAGGTTCAAGGTATATAAGTTATTTTGAATAATTGAATATTATTATATAATTCTATACAGATAACAGACTATACTTGAATAGCATAATATCTTTGTTTCATCACTTCATGTGACTAATAATACTTTTGCCTTGTTATTGATTCTATAGCAGCACCGAATCTGTGCATAACATTATTAACATTTACATTGAATTATTGTATTAAACAAGTGTGAATTCTTTTGGTGCATACATATATTATGAATCTGTGCCATAAACATATATTATGAATTTATGAATCAGACTATACTTAGTATATTTGATTGAATTGTGATTAATCAATTGAACAAAGAAACCATAATATGCATACAGGCTGTATAATCAAAGGCTGGGGTAGCGCTGAACAATCGAAGATCATTAGCTTAGTGATGCCATACTTGCCAAATGATTGCCGAATCGTGGTTCTCAAAAAAATTTTAAGGTCCAAACTTTGATTTTTGTCTATTGAATAGGAAGAGTAGAGATAAAAGTGCATCTTTAAGGATTTCAAGCGTGTTTGATCTGAAATTTGTTTGAAGGTTAACTTCAAATTTTAAGGTAATTTTATAACACTTATATAAATTATAATATTGTTGATCTTATGTATTTATATTTGTATATAAATTTTTATGTAGGCATCCCTAAAGTTTACTTAGGTGCAACACTTTTATTTTTTTTTTTTTTTAAAATCTTGATATAGGGAGGGCCCCTGTTAAGATTTTTGTTTTAAGTTTTGCCTAGGGCCCCCGAATGCTCAGGACCAGGGGCTAAGCATTGGATGCACTTGTAATCGCTTGATTTTAGCTATATAACTCATTCCACTCACTCTTTATTAAGGCTGAGAGTTCAGGAAAAATGAGGCTGACAGGCATTTGGAAGCAGGCGTGCCCGTTCACCGATCGGTGCGACGCACGTGCCGACATGAAGATGCTAGCCGGAGACTCGTCGGCTGGTCGCGGCGACGGCGACGAATGCCGATTCGGCGCGCCAACCGGCTCCCGCCCGCCGGCGGCAAGACGGCCGATGTATTTGGCTGCGCGTCCCCGCCGCATCGCTGCGCGCGCGAGCCCTATAATGGATTTTCAATTTTCTGTCGTTGGCTATGGACCGCGACCTGGCGCGTTGGCTAACGGACCGCGACTGCCCGGATCGGCCGCCGCTTTTGCGGGTCTGAGGTTTGGGCTTGGTTTTCCTACTCTGTTTGGTATTCGTTATTGGATGATATCAATGGAAACAACGGATATTATCTAGGTTTGAATATCAGCAGGTTTGAGAATTGTACTGAGCGATGATTTGAGAGGCGGGGAAACTTGTCGAGCAAGGATGAGAGATTTGGTTTAGGGTTTATTTGTAGTGATTTCGTGAGATTGTAACGCTTTGTTACTCTCCTGATTTAGTGGGAATCTCCGCCATCGCTCTCCCGTGGACGTCAGGCAAATTTGCCAATCACGTATATCTGTGTTTGGTATTGATTTATCATATTTTGGATTGGATTGTGCTTGTGTTTGGTTTAGTTTCCTTCTCTCGTGGCTCGCGGCGACTGGTTTGGTTGTCGAGCACGCTTCCGCATAGGTTCTAGACGCGCAACATAAGCATTATATGAGACTATTAATGGGCACATTACAGCCCTAACGATTGCTCCATATATGTTTAGGTGATCGTGAAGATATATATATATATATATATATATATATATTATATATATATACTATATATATATATATATATATACGATGCGTTTAAAATGTAATCTAAGAAAGTCAGGTTGCAACGATTGCAAGATTTTTCTACAATGCATCAAACCAAATAATTTGTTGCATTTAATAGATCCCACGGTCTACAATGTGTTATGATTCTTTAAAGATTCGGAACCCTAATCACTGCATTAAGAATCTTAAAGAGTGATGATATGTAGTTAATGAGTATTTTTCTGTTTACAATTGTTTTGGTTGTAATCTTATACATCTTTTAATTTTCTTGTGCTCTTGTTGAGCTTTAATTGACGATGTCAAGTGGAAGATGTTGGTATTTATATAAAATTCAAAGAGTATCAAAATTTTAATGCATATCCAAAAAGAAAAATAAGAAGCAATATTATAAGTATCTTAACGATTGGTATACTTCTTTTGCATGCAGTTACATCGATTAAATACATACGTTATCTTGCATTCATAGATTAATTGGTTGTTTCTATTTTGGAAATGTTAATCATGACTATTTAGATCTTACTAATATGCATAATAATATAATAAATTAGAATTTAAAATGGAAAAGGAAAAACACTATACTCTAAGATGAAGAAAGTACTCTTGGAAATAAATGCATATTAAAGAATATCCGTTCTTGGATCATTAGATTTTGTGATTTGTGCATTAATTTACTGATTTATATGCTTTTGATGGATATTTAGTATCATGAACTGGATTACTTAATACCTTTTTCTGAGGATAAGAAAGAGAAGATGATTTAGGGAGGAAAGAAAGTCATGTCTTTTCCTTGTATTTTTTTGAGTTATGAATAATGTGATTCAATTATATTTTTTTTAGAAAAATTGTCTCAAGTCACCAAAAATGAGAACGACATGTGACCCAACCCTATGTATTAATTCTCTCTAATTCATCTCTCTCTCTCTCTCTCTCTCTCTCTCTCTCTCTCTCTCTCTCTCTCTCTCTCTCTCTCTCTCAAACTTCAGCTATCGTTTCTCCCTCATCTCAACCCTATCCAACCGCCTTCATCGCAATCCTGCCGCCAATCCTTTCATCGAACTCCCCCCCGTAAGCTGTAGGCCGATTCGAACCGTGAACTAAACTCACCTCCACATGACCACAAATCTACACTTTCGCTATTTCTCCAAATCCCCACCACCAATTTCTTTTCCACATTAAACCCCCTCATGCCCCAGAACCTAACCCTAATTCTCCTCCGTTTCCATGACTACCATTATGCCTCCCTCCTCCTCCTTCGGCACCACACATCACCACCAAAGAAATAATCATCATCTTGCTTCCGCCTCTCATCGCCATCCTTAAATTACCACCTCTCGCTATCACCATTCATTCTTTTACATCCTCTCCACCGCTCTCCAATATCCACCCTCTCCACCATCCTACACCCTCTCTCTTGCTATCCACTCTCTCCACTGCTCACTACTCTCCACGCTCTCCATTAGCTCATTGTTTGTTTGTCAAGCTATTTTTAGATATGAATGCTTGTATTTCAAACCCTTTGATAATAATGTACATTGAGCTTTTACATTAACTAGTATGGTGCACGTGCGATGCACGTGTAATAAGTTTCATGTTTATATGTAGCCCTAAAGTTCTTGTTGATAATGAATGAAAAATAAACTGTGGTGCAATAGGAGAAGGAAAAGGAAGATTTAGCAACTGTGAAGAGGCGAATTGCTATGACTTTCCTAAAGAAGGCTATGGAAAAGTTACGATATTAGAAACAAAATACATGTAGAATAAACTCTTTGTTCATCACACCTCCACACTCAATGTGAATGAACAATTCATAGAAAATACCACCTCACAAAAATATTCTACTGCTCGTCCCACTCATCGTTCTTATACGAAACCAGCGTATCCACTATGTGTATCTGAACAACAAAAACACGAAGGGAGAAGGTACGATATTAGAAACAAAATACATGTAGAATATTTTATGTATTAATTCTCTAAATTACTTCAATATGATGGTTGTTACCTTGCGCATTATCTACTTGATAAGAATAAAATACTTTATTTCTCATTTACCGCTCTATAATTAACATTCTTTAAACAGAAACATGTTAATTGTCAATTTGAATAGAATTAAGATATTGAATCCCATCAAAGAGTTCTGACATGGAAAAAAGACAATATACATAGCGAGATTTTCTGCACTTATGTTTTGAAACTAAAAGAAGACGGTTAAGTACACCGAAATATTCTTGCAATGCTCTATGGTATTTCCCTCGAGCAAAAAAGATGCCAAGAATCAAAGAATTTATATAACAACTTGATAACTGTCTATAAGAAACATCTAATGAAGGAAACACAATGAAAAAACATCAATCATCTGATATTTTTAATGAAATTGCATCTTCTTAAACAATTTGGCCATTTTATTTCCCGACAAGCATCAACATATAATTTCATTGTGCATAGTTAATCATTAGAAGTTGATGATATAATGAACTTTGTACTCTTACAGAAAAAACTATGCAAAGGTGATTATACAATTAACTTTACACTCTTGCAGAAAAAACTACGCAAACCTGGCAAAAGTTATCTCATATGTTAACAGTAGGAGCCTCGTCTGTTACACGTCAACTACACAAACAATCTTAACGAAAGCATTTAATCAAACTAAGGAATGTCAAAACCAAGTTCCACATAAAAAAGCATGAAAGCTGTTTTAAGAGAGGGGAACTTAGTAGATCAGATAGCTGCGCGAGCGCCTCTTGCCTCCATTGGGCTCTGATTCATAGAAGTACTCACCGACGGAAGATAAGGATCCTTGAATCAAATATAATTGTGCAGAGTCATGATGAGTGGCATTTGGAGGCTCCGATAGACTCACATTCTCATAGGAATGATGCACATGATTAGCCTCAGGCATATTAGGCCTAGGATATCTGTATCTGCAAATGGATAATTGTGGCTTACAGTAGTCTGATTGAGTGATTGTTTTCCCAGCAAGCATAAATGGATGGCATGATTTCAGATAAAATGAATCAGAAATAAATGGCTATTAGAATAAATAAACAGCGAAATTCCAGATTCCGTTACCTTGAGCTTTGTAAGGATTGTTGTCGTGTTATATCTGAATGCCCACCCCAGGTGCTATTGGGATCATTTGCCAGGTTCCTGTAAAAATAACTCGTTATATATTTTTATCCAGACACCGGGCTATTCTTTTAGTAACTACACTGAACTCGCAGAGTACGGAATGAAATATACAGCCCGGCCTCCAACCATTCTTGAGGACCAAAAATAAGAGCAATTTTTAAAAAAAAATTAGCCCAAAAGATTAATGAAGAATTCAAAATTAAACTGGGATTTAGAAAATCTAACCTGATAACTGAGAGGTGAGGCTAGTAATGAAAGAATTGACCCCCTCATCTTGAGTCAGAGGCAATGATAGCCAATATTTCTTCACTTTTGTAAAGCTCTCTTCTAAATACACTCCCCGATATGAGGCTGATGGTTTATATGGCTTCTATTATTCATATAACATTCAAACCTCTCTTTAATTTTTTTCATGCCTATTCAACTCTCATTTACTCTTTCAAAGATAACTCCCAACCCTTCAACTTTTCTTTAATTTTTTTATGCATGCATTCAATTCTCAGCTATCATGTCAAATATAACTTACAATCTTAATTTCAGCGTTTTTATTCTTATACGTACACAATCAAAATTGTAGATTCACTCACAAATGTACCCAAATTATTAGACTATGCAAATGAGGAACATAAATTATTTGGGATGTGAATGGTTTGATGGCATTAATATTGGATTAGTGGAGGGGTTACAAAAAAGAAGTTAATATTAGTGGACAATTAATAGGAGAGTTATGACATTATTAAGAATGTATGGATATATATGTGTTTATATGTATGCATGTATGTGTTTTATGGATGTATGTATGTGTTTTGAAGGGTATTTTCGGGAGAAATGTTTTAACATACCAACACACTTTTATAATAGTATTAGATTAGATTAGATTGGAGGGATGCTATAAGGATGGTGTTGTTGGAATTGAGGAGTTGAATGTTGTTTCTTTGAATATTATGTTTGGAAAATTGTTAAAATAAGGGATATTAATTGATGTTAAGAAGTTATTTGATGAAATGCCAAAGAGTAATAATTTTTGGGACTAATATGATCATATTGAGCCATTTGTTAAAGCTTTTCATCTTTCCAAGGGGATATTAACTGATGACATTGTGCATAAGTTGAGAATATGATTCTTTTTTCCTTACAAGGGCATTCTATTTGGTTTTTGTTCTCACGAAAGGAAGATTGGATGTTAATCTTAAAGCTTGGATGTTAAGATTATTAGTTCTATAATGAAAAGATCTCTTTTTTTTTACTGATATCAATGATAGGTATTTCATCTCCCAAGAGATTAAGTATTTCAAGAATAAAAACTCACATCATGAAGATTATGGTATATTTATGAAGGAATTGAGAAAAATATGAAGAATAAGCAAAACAGACTCCACCATACCCTGGTGTGGTGTCTGCCACACCGGTGGTAGACATGTTTGCTATGGGTGTGGTGTCTGTCATACCCTGGTGTGGCTGAATCTGTCCTGTTTGCCATGGGTGTGGTGTGTGTCACACCAGGGTGTGGCAGACTCATTTTTAGAATCCTAATCTATTTGGGATTGTGTTTTATTATAAATTAAACCACGTTTTTAGGGTTTCTTAAGGAGAGAATTAGTATTGTTTTGAGCACTTTGAGAGGGAGATATTGTGAGGGAGTTGAGAGCTTTGGTTAGAGTTATATTTGAATAATTTTGTGAGTTGTAACCCATTGTATTTGTCCTCCATATAGTAAAATCTTTCCATCCTCTCCCCGTGGACGTAGGTAATTACCGAACCATATAAATTCCTGTGTTTGTGTGTGATTTTGGTTGTTATTTTATGAATTGCACTCGTGTTTGGTTTTTGTTTTCTTCTCTAAAGATAAGCAATAGCTGTCTTGCTTGTGGATCATCCTATCTCTAAACCTTCCAAACTATACGACAACATTCCTAATGAGGTATTTGAATCTAACGTCACCTCAGACTACCAAATATGGCAACTTTACTTTGACAGCATATCACATCGTAGTCACAAAGGAACGATCATCGTAGGTGTGGGGGTAGTGCTTATTGATCTCCACAGTCATGTTCTTCCTCAGGCTTATTCACTAACTGAGCTGTGTTCTAATAATATAGCTGAGTACAATGCCCACACAATCAGTATACAACTTGCCCAAGATATGGATGCCAAGTATATCGAAGCACAAGGCAATTCTAAGTTAATCGTCAATCAGATAAAAGGAGAGTATGAGGTCTAACATAATAACCTCTCACCTTATCATGAAATAGCATTGAAGCTTGCTTATTCTTTTGAAGGCTTCTATATCGATTGTGTAGCTTGCCTTAAGAATACTTATGTTGATGTGCTAGCGTTGCTAGCAGCTACTTCAGCCATAACTTCTAAGTTTACCAAATGAATTATGGTAGCTTGCCACCAGTTATGCTATCCTAAATAGATTCTAGAAGCCAACGAGGTGCATGCTATGCCGGCAAGTTTTGAGCGCAACGACTGGTGTTATCCGATCGTTGACTATGCCTTGCATGGTAGATTACCAGACGATTTGAAACAGACAATCTCTATCCAAATGAGAGCCTCATGTTTCTTCTATTATCTGTATCGTAGATCATTTGATGGCATATTAGTTAGATGCTTGTCATTGAGTGAAGCCTAAGAGATGCTTAAAGAAGCACATGATGGTACGTGTGGAGCTCATCAACTTGGATCTAAACTCCAAGACCGACTCCATTGTCTAGGCTATTATTGGTCGATAATGATTGTGGACACAATAGCCTACACAAAGAGGTGTCACGCATGCCAATTCCACACACTTCTTATGCTAACACCGACAGGAATTATATCCAACCATTGCTTCTTGGCCATTCGAGATGTGAGGGATGGATGTCATCGGGCCAATTAGCCCAAAGGCCTCTTTAAGTGGGCTAAAGTCATCCCACTCAAAGAAGACAAGACTTCTAATATGGTCAAGTTCTTAAAACACCACATCATCTATTGATTCAACATCCCTTGACGGATAGTCCATGACAATGACCCGTAGTTTATTAGTTGATCATTCTTTAAATTCTTCCGTAACTTCAGGATCCAAGATGTGGCTTCCACGCCATACAATCCGACTAATAATGGTCTGACTAAAGCTTTTAATAAGATTATTATCAATCTTCTGAAGAAGTTCATTTATTCTAAAAAATGAGATTGGGATAAGAAGCTTAGAGAATTTCTTTGGGCCTATCGAACAACGGTCCGTACTCCCATAGATGCTACATTATTTTCCTTGGTATATGAAATTGAAGCTGTGATACCATTGAAAATCTAAATTCCATCATTGAGAACTGCTCTCGCAGATGATGACTGAAGAACAGTACTACAGATGCCTCCAAGATTTAAAGGCACTAAATAAGTTGAGACTTAAAGCTTAACAACGGATCGAAATGTATCAATCTCAAATTTCCAGATCCTTTAAAGGAGAGTCAAAGAATTATCCTTCAAAGAAGGAGATTTGGTCTTAGCTATTCATCGACTCATGGTCATGACAAATAAGACCAAAGGTAAATTTCAACCCAAGTGGGAAGGTTATGTTTATAGTAGAGACGGTCTACTCAAATGGAGCATACTACCTAATTGATCCAAACAACAATACGCTCGTGGCAGCAATCAACAAGAAATTTCTTAAGCAATATTACCCTTGAATTGAACCTTGTTCATCCCCCTACAAAGATATCGATCACATTTAAGTTTTCACCTATGAAAATTATCAGCAATCTAATTTTAACAAAATTCTCCAGTGAACTATCAGTTAACAGTACACCTCTATAAGCATCTCTTGCTCCTGTCATGTTAACACTATACCTCTAAACGAGTTGAATTTATTAAGAACTAACTGGTTAACATTTTTAAAATCGATTCGTTGGTATTACATTTCATCGATTTTTCATACTGTTAAGTTAACACCACACTTCCATCCCTTAAACTCCCTTGAACCCTACCGGTTAACATTACACCTCTATCAATTATTCCATATGACACAATTTCTATCTAATTCTTTCAGTACTATCATGTTAATATTACACCTCCGAATAGTGCTGATTCTTATATGTTAATACCTTATCAATATGATTCTGTCGACTGGTTAGTACTACACATTTGATAATTCCTCTTTTCATAGAGGCAAGTTGAATCTTATAACTCAACTTGCACTCTGGGTCATTTGTAATTCTAAATTGCATACGATATGTTAATATTAAACATGTATCATTCAAATCCAAAAGTAAAAAGTTCTTTATTGCCAAAAGAGAACTAAGTCTGTATTGCCAAAAGAAAACTAAGTCATTACAAAAATGAACGACATAACATGCAAATACGCTAAGATCATTGGCAACACAAGGATCTGACTCATTCAACACACTGAGCCATCTCGGTTTCACATGCTTTAGTAGCACCCTTCAAAGCCTGCTCCTTTAAAGACTCTGAATCAACTAGACTTTCTCGAGCCTCCGCGACTTCCAATTGAAACCGTTCCAACTTCAAGCATTTTGCCTTGGGTACGTTCAATGGACAATGTTGGCCTTCTTGTTTTGATGATGTTTAACAAATAATTTACTTCTAATATTGTTTATCTAGTGTTTGTATTTTTGTATTTATTCTAGACAAACAACGAGTTGGAGGATGGATGGAATAGAGCTTCAACGATCAAATCCAATGAAGGTTGGAGGAATAGTGGAGTGAAGCTTATGCAATTCAAATTAAAGATCCAAGTTCTAGCTTCATCCGCAAGTGTACCAAGTTGAGCTACATCGAAGATCAATCAAGCTTGGGTATATTTAGTTTAGGTTTTATATTATGTGTGTTAGTACTTTAAGCTCAATCACATATACACACACATATTTGGTTTTTATATATATAGTTATATATATATACACAAGTTTTGGTTTATAAACTTAAAAATTATTGTATACATATTTTATTAAGTCTATAAAATCATTTCATAGGGTTTCAAAACATTATTTATGTCAAAATATTAAATTTCATGTATATCATATTTTTATGTTTTGGACACACTTGCAAAATAAATAAGTTTTCACAAATGGGAAACTCAATTTGAGAAATTATTTTTCTAACATGTTCAATTTCATGTTTATAAATGTTTTCTAAAGTTTTATTAATTTTGGAATTAATTTGTTATGTTTATTTGAATTTACAAAATCAAGTTTTTAATTAGCTCATGTTTGTGCACATGTTCGTGCATGTTTTTACAAAACTGATACGTTTTCACAATTGGAAAATGCGATTTGAAAATTTTCTTTATTTACATGTTTATTATCATACATACAAACATTTCCCCAAGTTTTACAAATTTTGGAGTTGTTTTGTTATTTTCAATTGAATTTAGAAAACCGAGTTTTCAGCATTTTTTTAGAAACCGTTTATCTGTGTTCAAATATTTATTTCTCTCAACTGGAAAGTGATTTTTCAGAAATTCTTTCTCTAACATGTTCATCTTATGTCTAGAACATTCCTTCAAAATTTCATGATTTTTGGAGTTGATTTACTATTTTTAATTGATTTTACAAAATCAGATACGCAAATTTTCAGAATCTGTCAAAACCTGAAAATTCCTTGTGCACGCTGCTACAGTGCGGTCGACCGCCACGGTCGACCGTGCTACAGTGCGGTCGACCGTGAAGGTTGACTGTATGTAGTCCAGAGTGTAGTTTTTTGATTTTTTTTCTCGCGGTCGACCGTGACGGTCGACCGCCAAAGTCTCTGGAGTTTTGTGAGATTCAAAAGTGTCTCGCGGTCGACAGCAAAAATTTCACGGTCGACTGTCAGCCTTCCAGAATAGTTTTTTCTGCTTTTTGTTCTTCGTGGTCGACCGTCGCGATCGACCGCCGATTTGACCGTTGGACTCCAACGACTATTTTCTGAGCTGTTTTTCTGGGGGCTTTGTTGTCTTTTTAGTGGGGTTTTTGCTGAACTTTTGAGTGGGTATAAATACCCCATTGCCTTCAGCTCTCTATCAACAATTGAGAGAGTTTTAAAACAAGTTTAAGAAAGTCTTAACAAGGGTTTATGTTTGGTTTAAGTGTGTTTATAAGCTTTTAAGCATTTGAGTGTTTTGGTTTTGTGAATCAATTCCACAAGAGCTTGAGGAGATCATCTATTGAAGTTTGAGCTTCCAACTATTCTCCCTCTACCTCTTGATCTATTGAGAAGTTTTCTAACTCTTTTCTCAAGCAATTTTATTATTGATTTTCATATTCTTATTATTGCTAGTTTGCTATTTGAGTTAGATTTGATTTTATCTCATTGTTACACACACCCACTTGAGCTTATTGTATTTGTATTCATAATATATTTAGGGTTGTGAGAGTTGTAACAATTGATTGTGAGCTTTTATTGTGTTCTCATCCATAGTAGAGAACAAACATTTATTGTATTGAGCCTAATTGTGAGAATCACTTTGTAATACACTTGTACACCGAGAGAAGTGTGTGGCGAGAGTCGGGGATCGTCCCAAGAGGAGTGGCGTATGTTGACGAACCTAGGGAGAGGTTGTAACCGAGCACTTGAGGGAGACACGTCTAGTTCAACACTTGAGAGGGTGTAGAGTGGGATTGCAAGAGTGGTGATTGTAAAGTTTTCGGTTAGCTAGAAAACCGAGTGTGAGGTGTAAACGTTATTCGGGTGAACGTAGAAAACCCGGTTATGATAGTGGATTTCTCCCCGGGAGTGGGGAGCGGAGACGTAGGACGGAAGGTCCGAACTCCGTGATCATATTGTGTGTTTGCATTGTTTATTTTGCACTATCACATTTGTAGTTTGATTATATCACCTTTGTGTTAGTTTATATATCCTTACACATATATTGCTTATATCTCATTGCTAGGATATTTCTTGTTGTTCGTATTGCTTATCCTAGCTCATATATCTTGTTGTATTTCATACTTGCTAGGATAACTTTTTAATAAGTTTTAATTGGTATTAAATCGGATTAGATTAGCATAACACCCTAATCACCCCCCTCTAGGGTCTAACAAAACAATTCATCAGGTTTAGCTTCAAACTCTTCTTTTTGCTTTTGGGCCACTTCCAACTTAGCTTGCGTCTCGGCGATGATAGCCTTAGCCCCATTGATGGTGGCTTTCATCTCAAAGATCACGCTAGTAAGCTCTATATTTTCACCATCAATCTCAGTAAGACGGGTGGTTAGTTCCTGAAGCCATAAATTAACTTCCTCCACCTCCCTGCGAGCAGCCTCTTTGAGCTTACGACATTCTGCCGTAGGACAATGGAACTCAAGCTCTATAACAACATTGACATTAACCTCGTGAAGATGTTGTAACTCAAGAAAATGGAGTTCATGTTGGTCAATCATCTATTTGTAAGGCTCAACATGCTCGGCTCTGACAACTGATGCAAGGAGATCATGTTGACTCCGTAATAATCACTCACTGTGAGACGATAAGCCCAATTTGAGAGGATAAGCCCTTCTAAAAATGTTGTGAGCTTCTTGGGTTCAAGTCCCACCTAAGCACATTGCATTTATTATCTCATACATTTTAGCCATAAATTTTTCCAATACCAAGGCCAGTGGAGTTTGTTGAGGGACTAATTAATGATTCTTAACAAGTGCCCCAGGAGTACTCGTTGCCAAAACCCTATCTTTATTGATTTAGGGGCTAAATTTGAATTTTAAACCATTGGTATCGGATATTGCGGGACTATTCTATTAGTTTGCTAGATATTTTGGCACTTCATTTTAGCCGTGCACGTTGTTCATATTTACACAATATAATTTACATTTATACACGAGCTTTGCTACAGGGACCCAAAATATGAGATCAATAAAGGGGACAAGTGAGGTGTCCCCCTCCTATTAGATAATGAGTTGGCCATCATTAATGATGATCAATTCATTATCCAATAGGAGGGGAACATCTCACTTGTCCCCTTTATTGGTCCCATATTTTGGGTCCTTAAATAATTTTTCATTCCTTTTATATCTTAAGAAGTAAAAGTAAATAAAGATAAAAGTAATTGTGGTTATATTTCTTGACATATGAATTGCTATCTCCAAAATAAATTTTCACGTGCAATGTTCATATTAGTGACATAACTCGTACAATTGGCTAAAGACTAGTAGTTCCCAAGTGTGGGAAAATCTTTCAAGACCGCTGCTTGTCAGCTACGTTTCTCTTATGGTCGCCGGTTAGACCAAGTTAACAGCAAGCGCCCTGCTACGGCTTCATTCATGTCAATGGAATCAGAGAAGCTTAGAGAAAAGGCGGGGGCGAATCTTCCCTTTTAGGCGGGGAGACAAAATTGTTTGAAGCACGCACAAAACCGGAAGTGCCCCTTGTTTCAAAGAGAGGAGGACATTTTGAAATGAACCGAAGTAAGTATGAATTCATCAAATATCCGAATATTTTTTTCGTAATACAGAATTCATCAGGAAAATACAACGGCCAAAACTGAAAGGCTTGGGCTGGGCTTGCGGGTGCGGAAAAACCAAAATCTCTCTCTAAAGCTCTTTCGAAAAAGTTGGGGGGACGCTTGGGCGAAGCCTAGCATCAACGGGATGAAGTTCTGCTTCCACTTCAGTCTAAATCGGAAAAATGGGAAGTGAAATTTGAACAACTTCGAGATTTTCTCTTGGTGAGAAAGGGTCTCCGGAATAACACAAATTCGTATCGAGGTTTGATTCACTCTTTACCTTCTGCAAACTGCAATGTGTGCGCACGATTTTGCTTAGCAGTCACCCGACAATATAAAGGTTTATGCAACTATGACTGAGTAGCATGTGCATCTCCCTGCTGTAACTGATTACCATTTTTCCATCACATTTATTAGCCACCAAGTGTGCAGGCTCCTGACATCGGAAATTAGAACAAAACTATAACTGCGACCATGAAGTGCATAGTAACTACAATTCTGAATAACGATACAACAGTAAGCATTAACCAAGAGGAAAGTTCACTACAAATTTATAACAAACTTCATGCGTTCCTGCCAAAATTCAACAAAGAACCTGTCTCCTCCATTGTCACCAATCTAAATTTTGCAAAGTCTCAAACTCGTTATTAATGAAGAAAAACCCCGTTAAAATGGAAATCGAAAATGAGAGAAACACAAGTAGGTTCTTTAATTGGAGCTCCATTGCCGATCTTATATGGAAAGTGAAGGGCTATCGCAAGCAAGACCCATTGTGTTTAACCCATTGTCCACGTACACTACAGAGCCAGTTACTGCTGAAGCCAATGGTGACACCAAGAATGCTGCAGCGTTCCCAACTTCATCTGTACATAACAAGTTTTGTCTCCCAGATAAGAAATAAGTATGTTGTCTGAAAAATTATAATAAGGAGGATTGGCATAATTTATTTGATCTCACCTGCTGACAGTTCTTTCTGCAACGGTGCATTGGTGTAAGAGTAATTTATCATCTTCTCGATGAATCCAATGGCTTTTGCTGCTCTACTCCCGAGTGGACCTGCAAATTTAAGTTAGAGAACCTGATCAAATAACTAACCATTGAGAAAGTTCAGATGTATTGTGCTCAATGAAGTCCTCACGATAATAATACAGTTTACAAAAAAATTAGGCCAGGGTCCTATGGGATATCTTGCACGTTGGGTGACTTGGGCTGAGTTTCATTAAACAGTTCAGCCCCAAGCTCAAAATGCGATCCAACTTTAATTTAGACAGCTCTAGAGAGCAAGAAGTCCATTTGATACTCACAACATCCTCCCTAAGCCTTACTGATTTACTGCTATAAGTTACAACTTGTGTAAAAACAGACAACCATACCTGCAGAAATCGTATTAACCCTAATTTTGCGTACCCTTCCAGCTTCAAAAGCTAGGACCTGATGACAAAAGAATATAAGGCAATATAGTTTGTATAAGAAAATCAACACAAATAGAAACGAAGGAAGTACCCAAGGGAGAGAATTACTCTGGTATCACTCTCCAATGCTGCTTTGGCGGAGCTCATGCCTCCACCATACCTACACAAATAGTTTCCAATGTTAGGCTACAGTGATTCTTCAGTGCCTGAACTTGGTTTCTACTGCAATAGATGGAGAAATACAGTACCCAGGAATGGTCCTTTCAGAAGCAATATATGTCAAGGAGATGGATGCACCCCCTGCAGTGTATCATATAGTAAAACATTCATCTGGTTATATAGTTGAAATTGTTGAAATCAGAGAATTAGAGAGATTAGAAAGTTAATTTTTACCTTTCACCTCTACCTATATATATTTATATAGGAAGACCAATCTAAATCCTTCATATATCATCCTTTTGAATAAACTAAGTTCTCTCATAACAAACCTTAATCTAGAGCATGTATATCGTATATGTCCAATTTGTTACAATTCAAATGCATACACACTAATTTATGGCAAGACTCAAAAAGCTCAAAATATTCTGCTTTTGAACTTCTCTTTGCGGTAGTCTTAATTTTCTAATCTTCCACTTGAATATCCTCCACTACCTTTGCCTTAAAGAAAAAAAATCTTGCTCTACCACAATCACCATCTCTACCAAAATCATCAAATGCAACAACTTGATCTCCTCTTGTCTCTCTCGGTCTCTCCCTTGGACAAGTAAAACTGATCTCTCCCAAATAATCGCTGCTATAGAATTTTAAAGAAAAAGATTCTCACAAAATACTAAGATTTTTTTTTGTTGGTGATCTGCAAAAGAACCGATCCTCTTCAGATTCACCAAACAAATGATCCTCCTATGGAAACCACCAAACAAACGATCCTCTTTATTGGATCCACCAATTAAATGATATCTTTTAGGAATCTACCCTATGTTGCATGGGTATAGGTACGGGTAAGGGTGCGGGGCACGACAAATTTGTAAAAGTTAGGGTACAGGGACACGGCTATATAAATATTTGTATACACATATATTATATATTAGAACTAATAATTTATATGGGAACAAGGATGGTAAGTATAATTCCTACGATAATTTTGTGTTTCTTTTATCATAGATTATAAACTAGAAAATCACTAGTTTTTATACTAGACATCCAAACAGTCCTTCAAAATCATAACTCGGAACCTAACCTATGTCTAACAAGTTTCAAGAAGTGGATGTGAATCATAGAATATATGTCCAAAAAATACATATCAAGTGTTTTAAATTAAAATATATATTGTATAATTGAATACATGCCCGAATAAATGAATGCACATATGCAAGGAGTGTCTAAGGAGTTTGGGTACGAGTATGGGTCGGGTACGGGTACGGCTTCAGTTTAGAAGTACACAGGTAATATAGGATCTACCAAATGAACAATCCTCTATAGGGATCTACAAACAAACGATCCACATCAAATCAGCCAATCAAACGATCCTCTCCTTTCATCAACCAAGCAAACGATCCTCTCCTCTTGTGCATCTTTTAAATGCTTAATACATCATCCATGGAAAATCGCAAGTTTGCTTTAGAAACCAACAATCCCATGACAGTTTGAACCTTCCATAACTCATCATGGAACCCAGTATTAAGCATTCATTACCATATAAGAGTATGATTGTCCAAAACCTATTTCAATCCCTTCATAACCCCCTCGTGCATCGGTATACTCTCACAAATGCTCAATCTCAAAACTGTTCTAACCAAATGGCAAGCCGTAATCTATGAAAATCTCTCACACTATACCAACCACTTCAAGAAATATCTCATAAGACCCAAAGCCTCAAACTCACCAAGCTTTGAGATTGCAGAAAATAACACAAGCCCATCAATTCTCCCAGAACTAAACACACAATGAAAGCAAATCTTAAAAGAATAGAGCCCATCATGAGTCATCACCAACATAATCAAGACGTCTCTTGGCAAGTTCAAAGCTTCCTTAAACAAGCCCTTTTCACTTTTAATTCTTACTACCTTCATCCCCTACAAAGATAGTAACATCGACATCCAATTAGATATTAATCAAGTGACATTACTTCTTCGGTCCGAAACCAAGGAATCTGTTGTATATGATGCAAAATGGATCATTTTCTATGGGTCGGAGTTTGAAGAAAGGGAAGGGGCCCTCGACTCGAAACAAATAGAGTAAGATTTATTCAATCACATAGTTCGGGCTCCTAGAATATGAAGCCCTTATAGTGATCTATTTGATTGTATCAAAAGGTTTGTTGAATTGGCGTTTCCCTTTAGGTTACGACATTTTAGGCCTTTTTACTTCTAGTCGTATCTACATTTGTCCAATCCACCTATGATAACATCGACACCCGCTGCTGCTCATAGAAAGCTTAACAATATCTCGAGTTCCCTCACTTCGTTCTTCTCTCAAAACTTCATAAAAATGCTATACATAATTCTACAAGTTTCCCAAAGATGGAACTCATTTTCTCAGACTTTTACCTTGTCCTTTTACCTAGAAATACTCAATTCCAGATATAGCATATTGTAGTCATGCATTGGATTAGAGCACAGTTCTGTATGTTGAAAAGGAGAGATCTTGCACCACCACTAGTGCCATCACAGATCGTGCGGTTTTCATCACACTTTTGTAGGCTATAAGAGTCATGCTCGATGTAGAGGGAGTTGTTGGAGCAGCCAACATCCTAGACAGTGCAAAGTACATGAATGTTCTCAGTAGTGCGGGGAACCACGTTGGCAAACAAAATCATCATGATTCAGCCGGCATCAATGCCTCAAATTGTCTTGTCAAAGAACACCCTGGGATTGCACGAGAAGTTGGTAGTGATTAAGGCATTAAGGTTATAGACTTTTTTTTAAGGGGAGGGGTTTTATGATTTACGGATTAGTGATTTGTGATATAGATGAAAAGGGAATTGTTTGTGATGTCAAAGCCACCCAAGGAAAAGCTGAGAGATTGGTGCTTGTGGCAAAACACCTCGACAACCCTGAGATTAAGGATGAAAAAGAAAAGTTGTCCCTAGGGTTAAAAAGGCGGAGTGTGATCACGGGCAGAGGAAATTTAGGGTTTAGAAAGGAAAAAGGTTAGGGTTTAAGTGGTTCTGATACCATGTTGAAATGAGAGAATTAGAAAGATTAGAGAGTTAATTTATATCTTCTCTCTACCTTTCTTTATAATAGAATAGAAAGTTAATTTATGTCTCCTCAGCTAGCTATCCAAATCCTAATTACATAAGAAATTCTAATTGTACAACTATAAAGAACTTTCTAGATATAACATTTTCTGGATATACTAACAGTAATAAACTTTACCTGCCTGCTAACCTGTTTGATGATTTGATTTGACTGTGAACAGTATGTTCAACTATAAAATTCACTAGTACAAAGTATCTCAATTTTGTGTATGCTGAATTCTATGACATAAATTCTGAATTTACACTGTAGGCATTTGAAAGATGATCATTTAGTAAGAGGCATGCAGTTTATTTATGGACCTATTTCGTAAAAGCATGTATATTAGGTATTATATTTTTTATTTCTCAATAGTAGGATCTGCTAGCTGCTTACTGAATTACTTCTATATTAATGCAGTTATACAGCAGTATCTAAACAAATTTTCTATTAAGGATGTAAATGCACTCTTTTTTGCATTAATGTTTTTGTATTTGACATTTCCTTATTTATGAATGTCTTTTAATTATGGTCTTAAGATTTATGAATTTCTTTTAATTATGGTCTTAAGAATTTACAATCATTTTTTAACAGAATAAACCCAAGTTTAAACTGGACAAACTGAAATTGAAAAAAAGATGAACACAAATATTGCATGGCAAGAGCACCTGGATTCATGATAGGAAGAAAATTTTGCAGGAGAGATACAAAAGAGTAACTTGACGCAGATATGGCAGCAAGGTATCCCTTTCTTGAAGTTTCCAGGAGATGTTTTGTAACCTGCTTACAAGGAAACATAATCAATCATCAAATTAAACAAATTAGAAAAAAGGAGGGAAAGAAAAAAAAAAGCAAAAGAAACTGCACCTCTGGTCCATTTGCAAGTGAATGCACAAGAATGTCAATAGTTCCAAAATCATTCTTGACAGATTCTGCAACTTCCTATTGTCAAAGTTTACAGAGTATCAGAAGCAGAAAATGCAATTGACTATTATATATATATATATATATAATATATATATATATATATATATTATATATATATATATATTATATATACTATATTATATACTATATATATATATCCCTGGGAAATATGATTTTAATGAGCACCTCTAGATTGAATCTAAGAATGCACGGCCTCTCAATTATACTAAATCTGCGCTATTTCAATGGATGATTTGTTCCATTCATCATGATCTAAATGTCTTAAAACATCTACAAAATAAAAATCATGATAATTGAATATTTCTAACACATATTTTTCATTGTCTCTTTGATTGTGTTGTCATAAAACCATTAATTTTACTATCACTTGATGCATTAGTAAATACAACCCAATATGCTAATTTTTGATTTACATGTCATCCGAATCATATAGATCAAAATGAACGGAGTGGATCAAGTAAATTGATTGTGTATAATCTAATTTTGAAGGTGCATACTTAGATTCAATCTAATGTGGCTCCTTTATCATACACTGTATAATGAGGGATTACGCATGTTTTACTGTGACTAAAAAAACTTAAACTTAGCTACATGCCCACGGTCTGGTTAATCTCCAAGTATATAGTCGTATTATTCATGAAATATATAAAAGGATATAGCATTTTACCTTCACAGTCCAATTTGAGGAACTTGCATATCTTTTATTTGTTTTAACCTGTAAAAGATGCACCTCATTAGCAAGCGAGCACCTTCCAAAAGAACTATGCAGAAAAGAGACCAGAACATAAAAAAGGAAATAAACGTCTCACATCTTCAGGAACATCTTCAGGAGTATCATACACTGCATCTAAAGGGTAAACTTTGGTGATCTCCATAAGAGAACCATCTGGTAACCTGTCATTTTTAGAATGGAGGCATTAAGTATCTAATAGTGCAAAGTCAATACCAAACTTATAAGACATCCATTTAATAGAGGAGGCAACCTTGCTATTAAAGTACAGTATGATTAAGTCTAAGGTATAAATACATACAGACGTGACTCGTCGAATTTTCCACGTCTGAGACTAGTCTCAAATATCTTCAATGCCTGCAAAAGGAAAAGTTTTATGATTAAAACTCAAATACAAATAATATTTTTGTGTCAAGAAAAGTGTATGAGTGTAGGTCACATACTGGCACCCAAGTACCAACAAGAATCTCAGCACCTGCAGCAGCAAGAGCCTTAGCAATGGCCCAACCATAGCCATTGTCATCAGCCACTCCAGCAATGAATGCCCTTTTACCTGAGAAGAAGAAGAAAGCCATATGAAACTAAGCTGTGTTGGCATTAGCCCAACAGGTCCATAGAGCAAAAATATCCTACATAGGTCACAGAGGCAGAGAGCAGGACAGTAATACAAATAGGTAAGGGTAGACGGGACATGTTGAAGAGGAAATGGGTTTGCCTAATGTTCCTAAGTGGGCATAGAATTGAGAAAAACACTGTGATCTAATACATGGAAATGTAAGTAGAATGCATAACTTTGTTTCATAAAATTTGAAGTATCTTGCCCAAGGGGCGTAGAAATCAACTAAAAATAAAATAAAATATTAACTAATTTCCATCTGGGTCGAGGACTAAGATGAGCATTCTTTTTTTTAAGATAAGCATAGTTACTGCAAGAAACTGACTAGTAGACAACAACTGACTTGGGAACAATTAGCTGACATCAAAATACGTTATTGAAGATTGGTAAATCAAGATCATCATTCATAAGAGGGTGGAAGCTACAATAGAAAACGGGGAGTCAGCTCATCAATACTGAGGACTTGTGACTAGAGATTTCTGCTATCAGACAGCACATGACATTCATAAAGCATGATATTAGGAGTAAATTTTCACGTAGGAAGTAGAGTACATAGTAAGTATCACTAGTAAATCCCAGAGACAAGTAACAAGCAACATCTCAGATGAAACTACCAAAAGTGGACAGAGATTCATAAGCAGTTTAACTAAAAAGGCTGGCAATATATACAGGAATTGACAGAAATGCATGAATCAATAACTAACTGTAAAAGAAGGGATAAAGCTAAAATTCATAGTGTGCATAAATATTAGTAAAAGAAATAACAGTTTGGAAGTGGGGGAAAGGCTCAGGAAATACAGAAGTGATTTCAGCAATACATAGAATGATACCGAAGATGTTTACCATGCATATATTCTGTATACGATGGTAAATGCCTCCAATCTAGGGATTTCAAAATCAATATTTAAAATTAATCGTTTTTGGAAGTTAACCATAAACACTATGGCAAAGTGAAGTCACTCATAAAGAAGTGAGAATTAGTTGACAAGGGTACAGCTCAGCAAAACAAGACTTGGAATTTATGCAGCTTTACCTATTGTGTGTGTT
>NC_033795.1:64335496-64342549 GCF_001876935.1 Asparagus officinalis
TGCATTATATAATATTATTAATTATGTAGCAGCGAATCATATCATCTGATAAGAAATAAAAATAGAAGGGCTTGATAATCTATACAGTAAGGATACAGAGGATGTTACAGTATACATTGGAGATGAATCCATATCTCTACAGCTTGAACAAGCAATAATTAGAAAGGCATAAATAACATTATGCCAATAATGATTCTTCATATTTATACAATTGTCATATTAAGGTGAACTTTTATTATCAAAGAGATAAACATCATAAATGAACACAAGAGACAGGAATTGTATCCAAAAACAGGAATGTGTGTCATTAGAGTGAAACCTTGACCAAAAAGAAAACTAAAATTTGGACTGTTTCAGGATCTCAAAGTGATAAAAACCTGGAGTAGAATGAATTCCTAGAGTTAAATTTTAGAAAAGAACAAAAGAGACAAGTATCATGCCTGACAACAGGAACATGTCAAAGAAAGATGAGAGCGAGGGGCGGGGCGCGACCGGGGAGGCTTGGCTTAGGACTATTCTTTAACGTAGCAATTAAAGTTCATAATGAAACAAAATCAGACGTGAGTCATAAAGAAACTCAGAGTGAAAACATAGAGCTGTAATGACGTTACACGTTGCTTTTCGAAGTCTTTTATACTAGTCTAATATTTCCGCCGAGCATTTTCAAAAAAAAAATAAACTTAGCTCATACAGCATATTACTAGGGAAAGTTGGGAGAGGCTAGTGATCATTGTTTTAAATATCGGTCGATAATCGATATTATCGGCCGAGTTATCGGATTTTTGAGCTCTCCGCTAGGATAAGTTGGTTTTGTAATCGGTTATCGTTTTGGAGAGATTATCGGCGAGTTATCGGTACTTATCGGCCGATAAGTAAGGCTAAATTATCGGGATTATCGGTCAGGCATTTCGAGTTGAGTTTTTGAGTTTTTAAAACCCGACCCGACCCGTTTTGTTAATAATATGAAACTTAAAACCCGAAACTTTGTGAATCCAACCTTCAAACCCTAACTTCGTCTCTGGGGGCTGCTCCTTTTCTTGTTGGGCGCTTCCTCCGTTATCTCCATCTCATGTTCTCTGCGCCTCTTCGTCACTCGCCTTTGTGAACTTCAACCTTGAACTTCGTCGCTCGCCTACCCTCTGTCAACCATGTTTTTTTGTCCGGAAACATGGCTATATACACATGTTGTGAGCTTTCCTTCTCTTGTAATTCCTTCACGCACACACTTTCTCTTTTGAGTAATATCAGTTCTATAACTATTCTTTTATCATACTTTGCTTTTTTGTTTTTCCTGTAACAGAGACTTATATAAGAAATTAGTGAATAAACTATACATACTTTGCTTTTCTGTTTTGGTATGTTTATATTTCATTAAGCACGGTTAGATTACATTTTTTAGTTGTTATATTATATATATACACCATCCAGTATATTGCTCCAATAAATACTACTTATCCCCGATATATCCCGATTTTCGCTATCCGATAAGGATTTTGGCCATCCGATAAATCCCCGATAACCGATATTTAAAACCCGATTTTCGCTATCCGATAAGGATTTTGGCCATCCGATAAATCCCCGATAACCGATATTTAAAACCTTGCTAGTGATCCACTTAGAGCATCTCCAACAGCTTCCCCATCTTCTTGAAATACTCAAATTTGGAGAATATAGAGCTTTTTTTTGGTCCAACAGATTCCCCATCTCATTCCCCAAAATAGGGAAGGAGGAGAAAAAATAGGGAGCCTTCCCCAAATCTGCAGCATTCTCCAAATTTTTGGGGAGAGCTTTATTATTGTAATAAATGCGATTTTTTAAAATGGGGAAGCTGTTGGAGTTGGAGCAAAAATAATTTGGAGAATATGACTTTTGTTTCTCCATTTTGGAGAAAATTTTGGGGAAGCTGTTGGAGATGCTCTTACAGATAAGTTACAGGTGAAACATTCATATCACTAAGAAAAGAAGCTTAACTAACACAGACTAGCTATATATTCCTTTTGTTTTCCCCCAGAGAGACTTTCAAACGTCTATGTATTATTCAACATAAGTTGGTGAACAAAACTCAAAAAAACAGCGTGTAGCGTACCATCACCTTATCTTTTTTTCAAGCATAGTTAAGAATAGACACCGGACTGCATCATTCACCAAAACATTTTTACACATTCTGGGTGTGTTTTAGAAAACATTGAGCATACAGAAAAATGAAATGCTGGGTATACACACTATAGAAGAGTAAGTCAGTCCAGCGCTATATAAATAGCTACTGAATTCAAAATTACTGGCAGGAAAAAGAACAAACATAAAATTTTATCACCTCGCAAATCAATTGTCAATCCTGAGGGACCAGTTTTCTCACTCTCACTGGCCATTGCCCTCGTGACAACATTGTTTAATTTCACGGAAGCAGGCGCAAAGCTCGTTCGATGATTTTGAACAGAGGAGACACGGGACGAGCTTCCGGGCTTAGCTTGAGCAGTAGATGTGACTTTCCTCCGAGCACAAGTGATGCGGGAACCTGAGGCGGCCATTTGAAGACTGGTACCAGCCATTGCTGCCATTTTCTATCGATAATAACAAAAGGAACCTGCATCGAACTTCTATCATTAGTTCACAGTTCATAAACGAAAGAATCAGCTCAGCAGCTAACTGCGATAATCTAGTAACTAAAAAACAATACAATATCCTCTAAAGGTTTCCACGTTTTTGATAATTTTATCCCCCAGCGTCGAAATGACCAGCAGCATTCCCATAAAAGTCAACATTATGCGCAAAAAAGGGACGGTGATGCTAAAATTTTCACACAAAAAAAAAGAATAAAAACTCAAAAAAAGGCCCAGCTTGCGGATGGCAATAAAAATCCAGCGAAAAGGAAAGTTCAAATCTTTGCATCGAGAAAGAAAGAACTTTTCCCTAGCAGTTAAATGAAAATCTCAAAATGGGAGCCATTTCAAATGAAATCATTCGCCGCGTTCTCAAAGGGCTCACCTTTTGGAAGATCGTAGCTCTGTTCGCTGTTTTTTTTTTTTTCTTTTCTTTTGGAACCTCGAGATCTACTGGAAAAGTGAGTAGTTGGTCACGAATTTAAAGAGGGGGAAGGGAATCGATAGGATCGAGGTGTTTTATGCGAAATAAAGCCTCGAACGGATCGTTAGCTCATTGGCTTCCTCTTTTCTCCCCAAATATAATTTGTCTGTAGCTAGGGTTTGGGCTTGGGTTTAGGGGAGTCCTTGGAGTTTCGACTCGGTCGCTTCGCTGACTCGTTAAATCTTAAATAATTTCATATTAGTTCCTCAAAGTTTGGAATTACTCATACGTCCCTCAAACCTCCATCGGTCTTGCAAATTGGTACCTCGATCTGCTATTTTTTTATTAATTAGATCTTGAAACCATTATTAGGTTAACTCTTAACCCGTCAACATACACCTCCAACCGCTGGGAAAGATCACACACACACACATATATAGAGAGAGAAAACGGGAGGTGAGCTGGCAGCGTAGGAAATTTCCTGCGCTGCAAGTGTATGATATGTGAGACCCCCTACTAGTCACATCGGTGTGGGGCTCACATGCCATACACTTGCAACGCAGGAAATTTTCTAAAGTAACAGTACCCTCAACCTCTCTCTTCCCCGTACCCTCACCCTCTCTCTCCCCAGAACCCAATACCTCTCTTCTCTCCTCTCCAGATCCCTCTCTTCTCACCTCCATTGAATCTCGCCGTCGAGCTCCTCTCCGCCTTCAGCCCTCCTCCACCATTGGATCTCGCCGTCGTCGCCCCCGTCGGAGCCAAGCCCGCAAGCCCCGTCGTCGCCAGTCTTCACCCCCGCGATCTCGCCGTCGAGCTCCCCAAACCCTCCTCTCCTCTTTGCTCCATCCCTCTCTTCTCTCCTCCATCAGATCTCGCTGTCGAGCTCCTCTCCGCCTTCAGCCCTCCTCCACCATTGGATCTCGCCGTCGTCGCCCCCGTCGGAGCCAAGCCCGCAAGCCCCGTCGTCGCCAGTTTTCAACCCCGTCGGAGCCAAGCTTATTGAAGCCCGCGGAACAGGATTTGTGTGGATTTGGACTCTTGAGGGGGTTCTGCAGCTTTGAAGATCTGACAACAATCGATACATCAGTTTATTAGATGGTGAATTTTTTAGTGAAAGATATCGGAAGATTATGGGCCGGTTTGATATTGTTTTTTTTTCTTCGTGCAGTTTGATGACTGGTCTATATGCAGAATCAAGCTCAAAGCGAGGACAGAGAAAAGGAACAAGAAAGAGGTGCGGGGGATAAAAGAGGAAGCAGATGCTTGAATATTTTTAATCTTGTAGACCCTAAATCGACAATTGAAAAACATGATTATTAGTTGACTAGAAATAAAAAAAATGAATATGATTTTTATGTTAATAATTGCAGGGGATAAAAGAGGAACAAGAGCATCTTCACCTACAAAGAGGTTGCAGCGGCTACTGGCGGATTTTCCCAGAGCAATTTGCTCGGTCAGGGTGGATTCGGGTATGTTACAAATTTTGGATGAACATCAGGATATAACAATTATCTAGATTCCCAATAATAATGAATATGATTTTTATGTTAATAATTGATGATTACATTGAAAAACATGATTATTAGTTGACTAGAAATAAAAAAAAATGAGGGCATTGAACTTTTTGAAACCTTAAAGGAATTTTATGTGATTCATCCAAACCATAGAGGGACTTTATGTAATATATTCAAACATAATATATGACAAATACAAACTAATATTGATAAGTAACCAATATAAAAATTATTGATTTGTCATAATCAAACATTTTTATCGGCCGAAATTCAAAGTTCAAAGTTGTAGTGAGACTGTGATGTTTTCGCCACTGAACAGGCTATTGCTTGGCATCCATTTCAGCCTGGAGTTGGGATGATCTGCGGTTGGAGCTTGCTGGTTTTTACTTTGCTTTCTGGAATGGATGCTATTGCTGCTGATCAATATTACTGTAGCGGAATGGATGCTATTGCTTGCTTGATTTTCAAATGTTGGTTTACATTTTCCAGCCGAAATATCATCATTTTGCTGGAGATTGGGTGGCCGACAATCTTGCTGGTTTCTGGTTTTGTGATTTATATGCATCTGGAAACAACACGGAGGAATGTCCGATGTGACGGTTAAGCATATCTTTTTGTATCTTATATTTTGGTCAAGAGCTACATGTTCATAAGCTCACAAGTCTTTTGTCTTATTTTTTGTATTCTTATTAGAACCTTATGTAAGAGTGAGGGTTGTCTCACTTATGATCTGTTCGCTCACTATGAGAGGCGAAACCATGTTTCTTTCTTTCGATTAATGAAATCTATTTTTGCTTTTAAAAAAAAGTGCTAGAGAGATGTAATGCCAGATACCATAAACATGTGTTCATATGTTCTAATAAGTGAGCTGCATTGTTTAGAGCTTGTTGTTGCAATGCAAATAATAGTACACATAAGACATTAAACGAGCCTGGTATTTGGAGCTAAGGCAGAAGTAGCAATAGCTATTGGTTTTGATTGATTTTCAAGTTCCCTTAATTGAACAGAGTCATCTGATCTTCAGGAGTGTTTGCTGCTGGTGGTGTTTGCCCATGCATGCTTGAATTAAAAGATGAACCATCATGTTTGAAATTCAAGATTAAACAAAAGATGAAACAACATTTAAAGAGTTAATGCATCCTTTAGACCATCTGTTTCTCTTGAGGCACACATGACAACTCAAAACGAAAGAGCAATAAGTCGCGATCACAAACCAAGTAGCTTCCATTACAGAATAAATTGTACATCATCAAAGAATGCATCATAGAAAAATTCATTCACTTGGGCTACCACACAAATACATAACAAAATATACAGAAAGAATGCATCAAAGAAAGAGACCCAGTGGTGCTCTGCCTTCATCACGGACCAACACAAAAGATACAAAAACTCAACCCAAAATTATACACACCTAAAATAGCCTCAACATACACAGATACATAACGACTTCAACCCCTTCTCACCAATAGTGATATAAAATTACATCATTCATCATTTTTGAACTAAACCCTCGTCTTCTTCTCCACTGGCCTTGGTAGTATGCAACCTTGATTATCACATATGAAAATTCAAGAACATACTGCATATATTAACTTCTGGCCTTGGTAGTATGCAACCTTGATTATCACATATGAAAATTCAAGAACATACTGCATATATTAACTTCCAACAATCAGATTTTGCTTACCCAAGTCTAGCGAGAGTTTTACAGGTGAAAAGGAGGACTTCCAACAATCAGATTTTGCTTCATGAGTGGGTGACATAAAACTGGTTGTGTTGTGTTTGTATTTGCCGTTTTCAACTGATTCTGAAAAACGCAAATTAAACATCATTAACTAGGGGAAAACCGTTCTATAGCTATGACAGTCTAGGTGAAAATAAGCAGGATTAGTGTAAAGCTGCGGGGGGGAATCTCCTAAATATGTCAAAAGGACTGTTCATGTCAATGCTCACCCAATTTCTTTGAGCTCCTCAAGCAAGGGGAAGACCGCTTCGCATCAGATACAAATGTAACAGCTTCATTCTTTTCTACAGAAGACAAGAACTCACAATGAACTCATAATAATTTGACCAGGAGTTTGCACCCATCCTTTTTGTGATTACGCATTATGAAACAAAAAAGGTTTTGTGTAAAAATCCTCGAAGAAGTTGCAACCATCCTTTTTGTGATTTTTGGTTATTAAGTCAAATTTTTAGCCTAATGTTGCCTCATAATCTCAAATTTAAAGAGGCCGATGACTAATTATGACATCTAATATTTATCAAAATCAAGCAAAAAAGGTTCCGCGGGCTTCAATAAGCTTGGCTCCGACGGGGTTGAAAACTGGCGACGACGGGGCTTGCGGGCTTGGCTCCGACGGGGGCGACGACGGCGAGATCCAATGGTGGAGGAGGGCTGAAGGCGGAGAGGAGCTCGACAGCGAGATCCGATGGAGGAGAGAAGAGAGGGATGGAGCAAAGAGGAGAGGAGGGTTTGGGGAGCTCGACGGAGAGATCGCGGAGGTGAAGACCG
>NC_033795.1:64343914-64372535 GCF_001876935.1 Asparagus officinalis
TCCAAGCCAATATGTAAGTGCTTTTCTTAGTTATTTCATAAAAAATAAAAAAATAATGACAAACTTCAGACCCAACAGATCATAGCGTAGCAACACCTTAATATCTTACGATCGACCCAACGGACCGTTACATGCTTTTATTCAAAGATTGAGAAAATTTTCATAGCAATTCAATGGTAAGATTAAAATTTGAAGAACTCTACTTTCTTTCCTTTTTCCTAGTCAAATAAACTCCCTCTTCCATATTTGATTTTGATTACAACTGTAACGGCTCCCAATAAAGTATAATGGTCTTGTAACTACAAATATTAGGCCTTAAATTGTTTTGGTCAAGGTTTTTGGGTGGACTATTGTGAAAGTTTATCACCTTATAATTTCACTCCCTTACCACTTATTTACATCTCTGAGTTGATTAAAATTGAAAAGTAATAACCTCTAGTTTGCAAATTCGAAATTTTTATCCAAAAGGTTCTCATATAACATTCAAATGCTATGTTTATAAATTTCTATCTATTAAGTTTGTTGAATTCATTCCAAATTGTATTTTAAAAATAGAATTATGATACATTTAAAAAAAGAATTTGAATAGGTTTAATAGTAATTTATAATGGTTAAAAAGCTCAAGAATTAACACATGAATGTTATATGTGAACTTTTAGATGAAAATTTTCATGCTAGCAAAACAGAGGGTATTAACGTGCTATTTTTGACCAACTCAATGTATATATGCTAGAGGCAGACCCACGTGTACCAAACTGGTGTCATGTGACACCTGTCTAGCAGAGATCCATAGGATTGGCCCCCAATTAAAAGTAAAAAACCTCTTTCACATCTTCAAATAAATTATTCCCCAGTAAAAATTTTAAAAAAAAGGAAAATTGGTTCAATGCCCCAATATAGAGAGCCCCATGTGACCAGGCCCTTCCACCTTTTCCAATTGTGGGTTAGACCTAACCCACAAAAAGCCATTTAATGTATTCGGTCCCCTCGACATTAGTCGTATAGAGAAAATGTACTATATTTTCAAATAAACCCTAAAATGCTCTTCTCCTTCCCCAAACGCAGCGCCCCCATCAATTCAAACTATGCGTGAACGTCAAACTCCATTAATGGTGATCTGATGGAGGAATTGGAGGGAAATTTTCTTTCATTGTTTTCTATAATGAGTAATAACTCTCTATGTAATTGCTTAGGGTTTTTGCTCTTCAATACTCCTTTTGTCCTAAAATCCATTACTTATTTTACATTCCCTTCATTAATGGCTGAGAAGGCTATCATCTGCATGGTCTCCTCAAATGATAAAGCAGTTTTCTTAAGATTAACTCTTCAACCACCAAGATGGAACTGAAATTTGATGTGTTAGAGAGGTCAATACTTCCATACGGTTCTTTATCGTTGGCATACAAAGATGAAACAAACTGCAATTTTAATTTTCCTATTGAGAATGAAGATAATCTATCGTCTATGGTAGATCATAGCCACAATATTAGGTGTAAAGAGATTTACATGAAAGCTTCCTAAAATAGAGGATTTGACTTTACATAACAACCAGCAAGTACCACAAAACCTGTAAGTTATGGAATTTTTTTCCAAAAGAAATTTGTAACTCATGTTTGAACATTATTAAAAAAAGAAAATTTAAGAAATAGCGGCTAAGTGTGATTTCTGTTTCACAATTTTTGATGTTAAGTTTAATATTTATGATGTTAAGTCTAATGAGTTAGAAGTTAAGTCTAAGGGCTTTTATGTTAAGTCATTTGGGTTGAATAATAAGTCTAAAGGTAGAATGTCAAGTATAATGAATTATATGTTACGTCTAATTTCTAGTATGTTAACTACAAGTCGTGACATGTTAAATCTAAAGCGTTATATGTTAAGTCAAATTGTAGTATGTTAACTGCAAGTCGTTATATGTTAAGTCTAAAGCGTGTGTGGTATGTTAAGTATAATTTGTGTGTTGTTAATTCTATTTGGTTGAATGTTCAATCTATAGAGTTGAATATTAAGTCTACTCGGTTGAACATTAAGCCTAATTTGAATATATTTTAGTCTAATTAAAAGAATGTTAATCGTAATGAAAATAAGTTAAGTCTAATAAGTTTAATGTTAAGTCTAATAGGAAGACTGCTAACTCTAATCTATTCAGTGTTAAGTCTCATTTGTTAACTCAAATTGGTTCGATGTTAAGTCTTGTTTAGTTATTATTATTTGTTGTTGATTTCGTGTTCTGATTATTTTCTAAACATTTGAAGCATTGCCCCACTTTGAACTCAAAAAGTAAAGAGTGTGGTATGCCAACATCAACATGTGTTTCAGATAGGATTCTCAATAGTAACTCATTTGGGGACAATGTTAGATTGATGACATGATTAGCAATTCAAAGAGGATTCATGCTTAGTAGCACACTGCTTTAATTGAAGAGGGACAACTGTTTGATAGTGCGAAAGAATTAAGATTAACTTTGTTTTACTATTCTATGGCCAAAATGTTTGAGTACAAATTTAAAAAGAATGAACCAAAGCGTATTCAAGTTTATTGCCAGTTTAAGAAAACTAAAAGTTGTCCGTAGATGTTATTTGCCTCTCCACATAGAAATAAAACTAGTCTTGCTGTAAAAAGGTTCGTAAATGATCATACTTGTGGGAAGCATGATCACAATGCCGGTCATTCAAGGGCCTCCCGAAAATTAATTGTGACCCAGTTACAACCCGTGTTGAGTCTCCAGTCTGGACATACGCCCTATTGATGTGCAAAAAGAGTTACTAAGTCAGTATAGGCTAAGGGTCAAGTATAATAAGATATGGTGAGCTAAAGAAAGAGCACAAGAACAAATATATAGTGATGCTTATCAGGCATATGATAAATTATGATGGTAAAATATAATATCTGCCCTATTAATGTGCATAAAGCATTTAATTTTTTAAGTTTAATGGTTAAGTATTTTATATGAAGTCTTCTAAATTTTAATAGTTAAGTATTAATGTGTAAAAAGCACTGCAGTTATGAGTTATTTCATGTATGGAGTATAAGTAATTACATGCTAAGTCAAATCATTTCATGTTAAATGCAAAACGTTTGATGTTAAGTCTAAACTATTTCTTGTTAAGTTAAAGTTATTTCCTATTATATGTGAATGATGTTTAGTCTAGTTTGGTTTCTGTTAACTTTAACACTTCTTTTTCAAAATTGTAGATATGTAGACAAGGTTAAGGAGATAAATCCAGGTAGCTATATTTATGTTGAACAAAGTGAGGCAAGGTTTTCAAGACTATTCATTTGTTGTGCCGCTTGTATAAATGGTTTTTTGCGTTGATGTCGAGCACTTATATTATTAGATGGGATCTTTCTAAAAGATCGATTCAAAGGTATACTCCTCGCAATGTAGCATACAATGGAAATCAAGAGATTTTTCCACTAGCCTATTGCATATGTGATTAGGAAAATAACATTAATTAAAAATAATTCTTACAAGGTTTGTGGTCAATACTCTATGAAAGGCTATTTTTAGACTTATTTTTGATGTTATGCTCAATATCTATAATGTTAAGTCTAATGAGTTGGAAGTTAAGTCTAAAGCGATGTATGTTAAATCTGTTTTGTTATATGTTAACTGCAACACATTACATGTTAAGTCTAAAGCATTGTATATTAACTCTATTTTGTAAGATGTTAATTTTAATTTATTGAGTATAATTTCTTGTATGTTAAGTGTAATGGATTTTATGTTAAGTCTAATTTCTTATATGTTAAGTGTAATGGATTATATATTAAGTCTAATTTCTTGTATGTCAACTGCAACTCGTTACAGGTTTGTAGTCTATACTCTATGAAAGGCCAGATCAATACAATCCTCCACATTAGCTAATTATAATATCAGATGTAGATAAGGGAATTAGAGAAGTTGTTAGAGAATTTTTTTTTTCTTCCAAATGCTCTACACTCCAAATGTGTTCTACATCTTGTGACGAATTTCAGGTTAAAATTGAAGGCTTTGGGACTAAAGGAAAAGGATACTCATATTTTAGGGAATCTATTGCAATCAGCTTATTACAAGTATACTAAAGCAGAATGGAATGATTATATGGACGCCATTAAACTGATAAACGAAAGGCAATATAATATTGTCATCAGCTACGCTCCAAAGGACTGGGCAAACGCGTTCTTTCCCGGAATTAGGTAAAGTATAAGTAATCTAATGTTAATCATAGATCATTTACTGTTATGTTTAAGTCATTTCCTATTAAGTCTAGACTATTCTTGTTTACTCTAAATAACCTCATGTTAATTGTAAATGTTCAACTATTAATTCTATTTCACTTCCTATTAATTATAATGAATTCCTTGTTATGTTTCAGATATGGACACATTACATCTAATGTTTCTATGTCCTTCAACAAGTAGATGCATGAGGCTAGATTACTACGGATACTATAAATGGTAGAGCACATATGTAAGGAAATTATGGTTCGCATGAATGATAGACGAGACAAGGCTAAAAATTAGAATGAATTTCTTTGTCCCAAAGTTGAGCTTGTTCTTAAAGAGAACATGGAAAATGGACGCTCATTAGATGTGCGTCAATCTTATAAAGAATTATTTGATGTGCAATCTCATAAAACTTGTCAAGTAGATCTGTAGCATAACACATGCACGTGCCGTGTGTGAGATGTAACTCGTATTCCTTTTAAACATGCATGCACAACTATTATGTTTATGAAGAGAGATGTTTACCAATTCTGCGATTGGTTTATGACAGTTGAAGGTTTTAAAAAACTTACGAGCCAATCCTTTACCACATCACTGGTTATGAGAAGCGTAACGTACCACAAGATGAGATCTAGATCTTACCACTACTAACAACAAAAAGGAAAGGGAAAGTAGATGGATCAACAACAAAACTGTTTATACACAGCCAGTTAAATGTTGTTGCTGCTATATGGAATGTCATAACTGTGCAACATACAACGAACCTATTGTTGATTAGGTGTTTTGTAGGATGTTAAGTGTTTTCCTTGTATAGCATAATACTATGTGTTTTTGTATGTCATTGGTTGTTATAACTATGTCAAATGTTTTGTATTATGTTAGCTTATAAGTATTTTCATGTTAAATGAGATTTCTTTGCAATGTAAGCATTGCGGTTTGTGTTAAATATAAGTCATTTCAAATTAAGTTAATGGTAAGTATATGTTAGGTGCAAGTCATTACATGTTAAGTCTACAAAATTTCCTGGTAACTTTAAATAATTTGCTACTAACTCTAAATCACAATTGTTAAGTCTATGAACTTGAATGTTAAGTCTAATAGGAAGACTGTCAAGTCTAATCTGTTTAATGTTAAGTCTCGTTTATTAACTCATATTTGTTCAATGTTATCTCAAAAAATAATGATTGTGGTCCACCAATGTTAAGTCACTTGACTGTCAAGTTCATGTTAATTCTAATGAGAGGATTTTCAAATCTAATCTTTTGAATAGTAATTCTAATTAGAGGAATGTCAAGTCTAATAAGTTAAATGTTAAGTCCAATAGGAAGAGTGCTGAGTCTAATCCGTTCAATGTTAAGTCTCGTTTGTTAACTCATATTTGTTTAATGTTAAATTCATGTTAATTTCATGATAGTTGTAAGCCATTTCATGTTAAGTGTACATAATTTCCTGTTGCCTGTATATCACATTATGAACCCATACCACTCCCTGTTAAATATACATAATTTTAGATTAAATATTGTAAAACCCCATAAAATTTCAATTTTATGTGAAAATTAATAATAAATACATTATATAGGTGATAAATAATATATTTTGATGTTTGAGTATGCTAGGGATTGATTTGAGATCAATCTAACGTATATATATGAATATAGGAGTGAAATCATGCACGGCATGCACGAGCTTGAATCTGAAAAAACGACCAGTTAAAAGTTTTTATATTTTACACACCAATACAGTAAGAATTTGAAAATACTCAAGTCAAAAGTTATAGAAATTTTTAATAGCTTTCCTACAAATCTTAGATGACCTCATTCTGAGGTTAGACGAGAAAGTTATAGAGAAAATACCAAATATTATTTTTCTAGTCAAACTAGGTTTTCTGGTTTGGATCAAACAGGTTTGTTTCGGATTTACCTCTATAAATACCTGTATTTTTCATAAAAATTCTCTCTTTTTTATCAAATCTCTAAACCATAACAGTCACCTTCTCCCCTTAAAAACCCCAGATCACTTTTTGGTGAATTTTGAGAGCTTTGTGAAGTAAATACCGAGAAGAGGGCGAGTTTGTCGGCTTTTGGCGAGGGAGAACTTGTTTTCTTGCATCGTTGAGTTTTGACACAAGCGTTTGAGGCAAGATCATCTTCCTTCAAACCCTTCCCTTAGTAAAGATTAAGTTTTTATTAATTATAATGATGAATCTCATGTTGAAGTTTAACCCCATGCTTTAAAAACATGATTTTTGAGGTTAAATCTTAATCTAATGATAGAATAAAGTTTATTTCTTGTTGTTTATGTTAGTAACATGATCATTAGGGTTACTTTTAATTTTGTTTTTAACTTGTTAATCATGTCCTAATCATGTTTAGGGAGAACTTGTTTTCTTGCATCGTTGAGTTTTGACACAAGCGTTTGAGGCAAGATCATCTTCCTTCAAACCCTTCCCTTAGTAAAGATTAAGTTTTTATTAATTATAATGATGAATCTCATGTTAAAGTTTAACCCTATGCTTTAAAAACATGATTTTTGAGGTTAAATCTTAATCTAATGATAGAATAAAGTTTATTTCTTGTTGTTTATGTTAGTAACATGATCATTAGGGTTACTTTTAATTTTGTTTTTAACTTGTTAATTATTTCCTAATCATGTTTAAACTCTAGATTTATTATTAATTGAGTTTTCACGTAAAAGAGAGATGTTTAAACCCTAGGTTTGTAATACCTAAGTTCTGTAAACAAGTTTAAATAATTTTTCATCTCTGTTAATTATGTAGAATTTATCATGTTTAGTTAATCTTGTGGAAAATTTTCATGTTTTATTTGAGAAATTGATTAATTAGGATGTTAACCCTAATTAGATCAAATCAAAAGTTTAATTTTTATGGAGATGATCTTCTGTTATTTAATGTTCAAGTTTTAATATTGTTATATAAATCAAAAGTTTAATTTTTATGGAGATGATCTTCTGTTATTTAATGTTCAAGTTTTAATATTGTTATATGTATCATGATGATATAAATAATCTGTTATTTAATGTTCAAGTTTTAATATTGTTATATGTATCATGATGATATAAATAAGTATTTAAATACAGTTATAAATTATGCAAGCCTAAAAACCTACTAACCAGACTTTGCTCTGGACGATCGACTGACGCCCTAGGGGCGGTCGACCGGTAAAGTCATGTGCATGCACGTTGTGCACAATGCTCTGTTCAGTCGATCGATGCCCTTGGGGTGGTCGACCGACCTGGAATATTTTTTTTAACATGTAGTTTTGTTTCTTGTATTTTTTAATGCGATCGCGGGGATCGAGTCGCACGATGATACATGTACAGTCATGGGTACACCTGAATAGTATCGTAGCACACCATAAGTATCCCGAAAGGGGATTATGACGAATTTTGTTTCGATTACACTTGAGATAAAGGTTGATTACACATTTATATATATGTTGGATATTGTTGATGAGCACCGCTCAGTACTACGTGGAGTAATACGTCGATACACCATTAGTACAGTGTAAAACCCCAAAAATTTGAATATTATGTAAAAAATAAAAATAAATATGCTATATAGTAAAAAATAACATACTTTTATGCTTGATTATGATAGGAATTGATTTGAGATCAATTCTATGTATATTTGTGAATATATGAGTGCAAATGCACAAAACATGCACGGAGAGAAATCTGGAAAAATAACTAGTTAAAAGTTTATATATTTTACATACCATTCAAAAGTATAAAGTTGTAAGTCTCTTCAACAGCTTTCCAAAAAATCTTATATATCACTTCATTCCGAGGTCGGATGAGAAAGTTACAGCTAAAATACCGAAGGTTAATTTCCCAGTCAAACTAGGTTTCCTGGTTCAGGTCAAACAGATTTATTTCGAGTTTGTATATATATATATATATATATATATAAGGATTTTTGGTGTTTGGCGATGGGGTAATCACTTGATGTTCTTTTTAGAGGCTTGTACATGTGCAAAGGCAAGATCACATCTGTCCAAACCTTTCCCTTGAATAAAAATTATGTCTTAAGAGATTTATATGTTTAACTTTATATTTAGGGTTTAAATCTAATGTTAAACATGTTACATGTGATGTTTATGATTAAATCTTATATCAAGAATAGTAGAACGAATCTGAAACTGAGATATTGACATGATCATGATCATTAGGATTTATTTTAATGAGTTAATTATAGTTTAATATGATTTGTATGCTTTAGATTGTCTAAATAAACAAGAATTAGGTTGTTTTGCATGTTAAACCCTAGATCTATGTGTTCATGTGATTTATCTTGTTTAAACAAACTCCTGGTTATGTATACATAACAATGGAATCAAGCTTTATTCATATAATCTAATAAAAACCTAAGTTTTTAAAGAAAACACGAGAGAAGAACAAACTATGTATTTTCGATCTGTTCAGTCGACTGAAGTTGCCATCAGTCGACTGACGGGAGGTCATCAGTTGACTGATGGCAAGCATCAGTCGACTTATGGGCTTGTGTTTGCCCTGTTATTTTATGAACGACCCCATCAGTCGACCGATAAAGTTTTCGGTTGACTGATATGGCCGACTTTTGTGAGATTGAACATTTTGCTTGTGTGTTCGTTTGGTGAGTATTTTTTGTGCAAGACGTGAGTTGATATTCACGCATACTTTGAAGAGTACACGTACGGGGATTGAGTACGCATGATTACATTGTTTGGGGGTATCCAAATAGGTTACAATAGTTAAGAGTAACGGCTATTATTATATATGTTATAATTATGATCGGTTGGGTTGGGTTAGTCAGGTCCCACAATGAGACCGCGGATGGACTATACTCCGAGTGCTTTAGTTGGGTCCTGCAATGAGACCCTAGATAGACTACACTTCTTTATCGATCCGCATAGAGATGCGCAGAGGTTAAAATACATATATATCAGTCCGCATGAAGATACACAGAGATTGGTATTCCTAACTATTGGTCCGCATGGTTATGTGTTGAGTTATTATATTTAGTTATCGGTCTGCACGGGAGTGCAATGAATTGACATACCCAGTTATTGGTCCGTACGGGAGTGTAATAAACTAACATATCTATTTATCGGTCTGCACGGGGGTGCGATAAGTTGAAGTATTCCAGAGAAGGACGATTAGATAAATAACCTAAGTGTAGGTGAATATTAACATCATCGATATGATCCGTTGTGAAAGTATTCCACAACTTAGATACACGAGTGTGTCAATATCTGTTTTACCCACTAAGGGTAGTATGAACTTAGATACACGAGTGTGTCAATATCTGTTTTACCCACTAAGGGTAGTATGAGGAGTTGATATGACATTTTTGGAGATGTATCAATATCTGTTTTACCCACTAAGGGTAGTATGAGGAGTTGATATGACATTTTTGGAGATGTATGATGTTGTATTTCTTGTATTATCTTTCTTGTATTCATTTATTCTTAGTTTTGAAGTTAATATTTAGCGATTCACAATTTGAGACGTATGGTATATATATGAGAGTTTCCTTATTTGGATTATTTCGCTCGACGTACCAGTCTCGTGTTGTGAGTTTCTAAGTATTAACCCTAGTTTAGTATAGGGTAAATAAACTAGGTAGACTATGCACTTATAGGTAGAGCATCCATCATACCTAGTAGCCCTTCCCCTGGGGGCGGATGGAGATGATCTTGCTAGCATTCTTACGCTGTGGTTTTCACTTCTTTTCAGGAAGTGGAGCAGAGTTTCGGAGAGCCGCAGGTTGACGGATTTTCAACATAGTTGTCGTCATATATGTTTAGTAGTTCTGCTCCACAGATGTTTAGTTTATATTTCTAGTTGATGTTTAGATTTTTATTACATTTTGAGAGCTAAGAGAGCTTATGTACTTTTCAGTTGACTCTTGTAGTTGATATTTTGGATCATTTATTTCAGATTGTTATACATATTTTTTTTATATCTATTGAGACATGATTATTTGGAGATTTATCAAATATTTTTGTGTTCTATTTCTTGTTTTCATCTCTTTTATATCTGCTTGTACATGTACTGTCTTATTTTTTTTCCACTAGAGGGATATTTCTGTGATGGTGAAACATGTCATTGTACAGTATAGGTGCATGGTAGGTTTGACATCCTTGGTTTCACCTTGGACTGTAGCCTTCTGTGAACCCGGGGGCATCGTAGTTGATATCAGAGCTCTAGTTCCAGCATCCTTAGGATCATTCTGTGTCGTGTCGTGGAGTTAGGATAGAGTTTCCTAGGATTCATGTATAGAGTCTGCTAGGAATTCCTAGAATGAGTGAGGACGTAATACGTATACCTCGAAAATTACGAATTTTTTTTATGACTACCTTACTTTGATTGAAAAGTATTTGTGTAAATACTATGTGATATGTTATGTTATGTTATGTTATGTTATATATATATATATATATATATAATATATATATATATATATATATATATATATATATATATTATATATATGATAGGTAAAAGTGAATCTAATTGACTCCCTATGGTGTAGCCTAAGGATGTCAAATCCAGCCATTGAATCACAAAAACGCCTCAAAATAATCTTCAGCCATTGATCTAAAACAGTTACCAAAAAAACAAATTTCTAAAAAAACGCTTACAACCCTAATTGATGACATCCGCGCGTGTTTAGCCCAAAAAAAATACGCCCTAAAAAAACCGCCGATCTTCTTCTTCGTAAAATCACGGCGTCGAGGGGGGGGGGGGGGGGGGGCGTGCCGCAAAAAACCCCCGATCTTTCTTCTTCGCTGCCTCGACCGTCGCCCAAAAAAATCACGAATCAACGTCCCCTCAGACGTCGACATCACGCCATCCGTCAGTCCTCGACATCCTGCTCAGCGTCGCCGACCTCGCCCCCTCGACATCCGCGACGTCAAGCCACGATCAACGTCCGCTCAAGCGTCGACATCCGCCCGTCGACATTCCCGCCGTGAGTCAGCCCTCGACATCCGCTCAAGCGTGCGCGGCTCCGCCTCGACATATCGTCGTCCGTCAGCCCTCGACATTCGCCGTCCGTCAGCCCTGACTTCAGCGTCGGATCACGCCGCCACCTCTCCATTTGCTCATCAGTTGATTTATCATTTTGCAAATTGTGAGTCTCTTCATTTGGAGCATCAAAGGAGGACCTCTGCTCTTTAATCTCTGAGACTAACTCATCCACATGCCTGCAGATTTATTCAGTAAAATGCTCATCTGTTAGAAAATGAACACTTTTTTTAACTTCTTATTTTATTTTATTATTTATTTATTTATTTATTCATTCTGGAGGTAAGTGGTAATGTGTATACGAAGATAACTCAATGTAAAAAAAAACAACAGTTTTCATATAAGACCATGGATGTCAAGCCTTAGTGGTAAAAATGTAGTTTAGGATTGTGGAGTCTACGGTTCAATACAGGCTTGCATCTTTCTTTAAAAAAAAAAGAATACATTCATTTCTGCAACTAAAAGTCTACAAATTGGAAAAAGCACAGTCAAGTGCGAAAACTAACATTTGGCTTCTTGTTGACTTCTTCAATTCAGTATGAGAATTGATATATATGGAGAAGGAAGCATCAGAACAGAAAGGCCCCTCTGATTCTGATTGTAGATAACATGTTAGTCCTTTTCTATTTCTACTGCAGATAGTTTGCAACCATAATTAGGATACGTGATACAACAATGGTTAAAGATGAAAACAAATATATAGCCCTTGACCTTGAAGGCGAGGATCATGGTTTACTATCTACGACAAGTTTTTTCTCTCAGGTGATAATATCTTATTGTTTATAGTGTACTACTATCTAATGACATATACCAAAATAGTTGTCTTTTATAATGAGTTTTATAATTTTTGTTTCTCTATTTTTATAGGCATCTCAGCATGAGCCGAATGTTGATGAGCCTATTGGCGTTGAAAATGGTGAAGGTAATTTTGTTGTTGATCCATATATTGGAATGAAGTTCGCTACTCATGAGGAAGCTTATAATTTCTACAATGCATACGCCAGACTAAAGGGATTTGGTGTTCGCAAGGGTCACACAACTTGGTCGAGAAAGAAAGATGCAATCATATCTAGAATATATGTATGTGACAAGGAAGGATTTAAATTTTTAAAAGATAAAAGAGAAGAAGGACGGAATGTAATTCGAAAGTTCGATACAAGATGTGGATGCAACGCAAGGATGGTTATTGGACTCGATAGAAGCAATGAAAAATGGGTGGTCCGAAATTTAAACATTAATCATAATGGTCATCCATTAACCACCCTAAATCGGGTAAAGAAGCACTACTCACATCGGACACTTCATCGAGCTCAATCGACAAGAAGGTTGATAGATACTCTTGACAATCAAGATTTACGGCCTTCTACCATTTGTAAGGTTGTTAACGCTGTTCATGGAAATGAGCAAGGCTCTCTCACTCAACAAGAATGCCAAGCACAACTTAGAATTAAACGAAAAAATAATGTCGGTCATGAGTGTGTGAGCATAGTTCGTCAATTTCAAGAGAAAAAGGTATCCGATCCTCAATTTTACTTCGCACTTGATTTAGAAAATGATGGGACGATGAGAAGTGTTTTTTGGATGGATGGTAGGTCGAGGACTTCTTACTTGCAATTTGGAGATGTTGTTTGCTTTGATGTTACATATAGAACGAACAATTTAAAATTGCCGTTTGCACCATTTACGGGCGTTAACCATCATCGACAGTCTACTCTATTTGGGTGTGCGTTACTGGCCGATGAAACAGAGGAGACGTTTATATGGTTATTTAGCCAATGGTTAAAATGTATGTCGGGTATAGCACCAGTAACAATCATCACTGATCAAGATAAAGCTATGTGTGGTGCTATTCACAAAGTTTTTCCTAAAACTCGCCATCGCTTTTGTTCTTGGCACCTTCGTAGGAATGCCTTACAAAATCTTCAATCAATGCATAATGATTATGGTGAGGATGTTGGTGTAAAGTATAACAAATGGTATTGGAGTAAATCGGAAGAAAAATTTGAAAAGCGTTGGGAAGAAATGAGGGACAAATATGGTGCAGATAAAATAAAAGGAATTGGTTAGTAAATTTATACAATCATCGAGACCATTGGGCTCCAGTGTATCTTAAAGACATTTTTACTACATGAATGATATCTACTCAGCGGAGTGAGGGAATTAATGCCTTTTTTGATCATTTTGTGAATGCAAATACCGAGTTACATGATTTTGTTAAGCAATATGATAATGCTGTCAGAGCTCGCCGAGCTGCTGAACTTGAGCAAGATTTTAAGTCTCCACAAACTCTGTTCCCACATTGATAATTGAACATCCCATTGAAAAAGAAGCTAGGGAGAATTATACAAAGAATATGTTTACTATCTTTCAGAAAGAACTCAAGGATAGTTACTCCATGCTTCATGAAAGGTTGTCGAAGGATGACGCAAGTGCTACTTATGCCGTTTGGAATATAGATCGCAAGGCTGAGAGCAAGAAGAGGGTAAAGCATCATGTTGTTTTCGATGCATCCAAAGATAAAAGAATTAAGTGCTCTTGTGCGAAATTTGAGATGGAAGGTATATTATGCAAACATAGCTTGCACATTTTAGAAAAGAAGCAAGTACTAGAAATTCCATCAAGATATATTATGCAACGATGGACAATTAAAGCAAGACATGTTGGTTGCGGAGTTGTTAGAAATTGCATTTCAAATAGTAAAGACCAACTCTCTATCATTAAACATTAGGCCCTTAGGAGTAGATGTAACAAGGCACTAGAAGATACATTGACTTCAAGTACACTTTATGATAAGTTCAGTGCTTTTTTAGACTCATTTTTTGAAGAAGTTGGTACTTACAAGAAAGAAAATGAACATAACGACAATGGTAATGAGAGCAATGCCAGCAATAAGATGCCTACTTCATCCATACTCATCTCTGTAGAGGAAGCAACTCAAATCACTATTCGTGATCCAGATAAGCCTATTGCCATGAAGGGACGACCAGCACAAGCTACTAGAATTAAGTCCGGAATGGAGATAGTACAAGAAAAGAGTATAAAAAAATAAAGATTTTGTGGATTTTGTAAGGGAAAAGGACAATATATAACGAGTTGTCCTTTAGCTAAGGTATTATATTTAATCTTGATTTAATATTTTTTTTCCTGTAGATGCATTTGTCATGTTAAAGTTGTAATTTTTTTTGTAGATGAAAAATGTTGCAAGTGGTGGTCGAGAAAGATAACGGAGGACCAAAACAAAGTTAACGGTGGGCCAAAACAAAGCATGTGTTTCTGAAGAATGTTGAAAATTTGAATTAAAGTTTATGTACGTATGGATGATTTGGTTGTATGGATTAATCATGTATGGCTGATAATGTGGTTGTATCGATTAATCAAGTATGGATGATAAATTCAATTAAAGTTTATGTACATATGGATGATTTGATTGTATAGATGATATTGCGGTTGTATGGATTAATTATGTATGGATGATAATTTGAATTTAATTATTTCCAGGTCTATGAGGTACAAAATTTTTTCCAGGTCTATGAGATACATAATGTGCATAAGTGGGTACAAAAACATGCTTAAGTTGAAAGAAATTTTTTTACAGAGCCATGAGGTACAAAACATGCCTAAGTAGGTACAAAATGTGGCTAACTTGGTACAAAATTTTAATAAATGGGTACAATAAATTTTTTCAAGAGCTACGAGGTACAAAACATGCTTAAGTAGGTACAAAACGTGCATAAGAAGGTACAAAACTTTAATAACTGGGTACAAAACATGAGGGCTGACGGACGACGGATGTCGAGGGCGAGGCGGCAACGCTGAGCGGATGTCGAGGGCTGACTCACGGCGGATGTCGACGACGGATGTCGACATAAAAATAAAAATAAAAGAAAAATCTAAACTATGAACAAGAAAGTAAATCTACTCTACAAATTAAAGTGTAAAAAGGAAATAAAAAGACAAGAAAATAAATCTACACTACAAGCATGAATGTAAATCTAACTAATAAGCAATAATAAAGAAATTACTAAAAAGAAATAAAAGAGAAAAATAAAAGATATGCAAACCTTCAAACTTTTCTTCATCTCCGTCATCATCATCCAACAAAGAGAAGAAGATTTGAAGTGGTGAAAAAATTATTTTATTAATTGTAATAAAAGTTATAAATTTGGAAGGCCTTCTTGTTCGCGGTGAAAATCGTGTCTTTCTTCATTGTTGATTCCATTGTCATCTTAAATAACAGCTTTTTGAGTTACAAAGATCCGGTCTTTTTATAAGATCCGGTTACAATGAAAATCAAAGAAAATAAAAAAAAGATTACAACTTTCTCCTTATTTGTCAAACAAATCACGAGCTCCTGTTTTTCGGTCGCTCGCTTGCGTGGGTTGTTTGCCTGCACCGGGGTTTATCCGTAGACCACCGCGAGATTTAGATCCGGTCGGATCTACGTAGTATGACAGGTATTATTTCGCCAAGGAAATAATAGCCGAGGGTACTATTTCGCCAAGGAAATAGTAGCCTTTAATTCTCGGGATCAAAGACCAAGCTTTGATCCGGAGTACGCCTGCGTAGATCTGAGATCCGGTCCTCTCGAACTCTTGCCTTATTTGGCGTTGACGATCGCCGAGCACCAAATCTGGATGAGCAAGTCCTCGAAATCCCAAAGCTTGGATCTTTTTTAGATCTGAGTCTTCAATCCAGCAGAGCTTCGCCTCTCCAAATTTTCCAACCCTTGAACAAATGAACCAAGCCCCCTATTTATAGGCACTCTGAACTGTGCCCGGGCACAGATCTGGCCGGCCACCTATAGGTGGCTCGGCTCTGGGCCGGCTGAACTGTGCCCGGGCACAGATCTGGCCGGCCACCTATAGATGGCTCGGCTCTGGGCCGGCCACCTATAGGTGGCTAGGTTTTGGCCGAGCCCCTATAGGTATTTGGGTTCCGTCGTTTTCTGTCTTTCGGGTTCCGCCGTGATTCGGTTGTGTGGTTGATTTAGACTCTGATTCGTTGACCTGATTTGGCAGTAAATCCGATTCCTGATTTGGCAGTAAATCCACTTCTGAGTTCGAGTCCGAAACTGATCTTGATTCGATCGTGATTCGTCCGAGTCCGCCCTTGGTTGGATGACTCGTTGACTCTTCAACCCGTTAGCTTGATTCCGCACGCGAGTGGATTTATTCCGTTGTTTGCGTGCGGTTCATTAGCCTCGTAGCCTCGTTAATTCGCTTCGTCGTGTATCGCTTGGCTTCGGCGTTGTGGACTAACAATCGTGTCTGCATACGTCGCCCGATGGTCGGTTCGTCGAATCGGCGTTGTCGAGCTGTGTTAAGGGACCTATAGGCAGTTTTATACGCCTACAGATACCCCCTCCAAAGTATTTCAGCCTCGTTCTTTTATAGAAGAGTCTGGAATACTTTGGATATAATTATCCCATCCTTCGGGATATTTGGAGTGGCTTCTATTCTTGATTCCTTCAATCCTTCAGGCTATTCGGTGCTTTGTCGAATGTCTGTAAGGTTTTCGGTGCTGCATTTATTGTCTGACCGTTGTCGGAATTTCAAATTTGAAGTCGATTCCTGATTTTATGATCTTTAGCTCATGTTTGTTGGTTCAACATAGAACTGAATCTCGAATGTTGACGTTGAGTCTTTATTTGCGACGCGTTGTCCGGCGTAGTGTTGTTGAGTTATCCTTAAGAATATTTTTAGAAAAATATTCTCCAGAAACTTCTCAACCAAAAATAGGAAATAGTTTATACTCGTATACCTCATTGGAGTATTTTTCTTGTTCGAATGAGTTGAACCGGCCTAATAATGAGCTGAACCGGCATGATATTGACCCAAAAAAGGACACGTGTTAGGTGTTGACTTTAGGATTTTTGGCTAACCCCCAGCCTTCAACGGGTTTGATTAGCCTTTACCGACTACCGTTTGAGTCGGGCTAGCATGCGGATTATCGGAATCCGTTCCGCATGTAACGTTGTGCTAAGGGAATGAACTCCCTTAGACTTCGTGCTATGATGTCGAATACATAGACTTCGCCATTGTTACGGGAATAGGCTACCCGGCGACACGTGTTAGGTGTTGACTTTAGGGTTTTTTGGCTAACCCCCAGCCTTCAACGGGTTTGATTAGCCTTTACCGACTACCGTTTGAGTCGGGCTAGCATGCGGATTATCGGAATCCGTTCCGCATGTAACGTTGTGCTAAGGGAATGAACTCCCTTAGACTTCGTGCTATGATGTCGAATACATAGACTTCGCCATTGTTACGGGAATAGGCTACCCGGCGACACGTGTTAGGTGTTGACTTTAGGATTTTTGGCTAACCCCCAGCCTTCAACGGGTTTGATTAGCCTTTACCGACTACCGTTTGAGTCGGGCTAGCATGCGAATTGTCTAAATCCGTTCCGCATGTAACGTTGTGCTGAGAGAGTGAATTCTCTTAGACTTTGCTGCTACGACTTCGAATACGTAGACTTCGCCATTGTTATGGGAATAGGCTAACCAGCAACGTGTATTAGACGCTGACTTATCCCTATTTAGGCTTCGGGATAAAATACCCCAGAATCGAACTCTGGTGTCTTTTTCTGCGAAAAAAGACTAAACTGGCGACGCGTGTTAGGCGTCGGCATATCCTTTCTTAGGATTCAGGATGAAATTCCCCATGCGTGTAAGGCATGGATTATGGTGTTATTAATAACAACCTGCCACAATGTTGAATATGCGGACGGGTATTCTTTTTAACGGTTAAGAACTAACCGGCAGCGCGGGTTAAGCGCAGACTTATCCTTGCTTGGGTTTCAGGATAGAATACCCCAGAATCGAACTCTGGTGTCTTTTTCTACGGAAAAAGACTAAACCGGCAGCGCGTGTTAGGCGCAGACTTATCCCTGCTTAGGATTCGGGATAAACTTCCTAGACTGGAATTAATTCTTGGAAAAGGTTGGTGTGGGAAAGGAAGAATTTTATATTCTGTTTCCCGGTCTTCTTTTAGGGTGAAGGCAAACCCGAAAACAAGGAAGGAAGAATTTTATATTCTATTCCTTGATTCTGGAAAGGAAGAATTTTATATTCTATTCCCAGTACAAAAGAAACTAGGAGTGGGATCTCCACTCCGAGAATCTAGAAAAATCTAGATAAACTTGCCTTTTATAGGATTGGTTATCTAAACTGAAAAATGAGTTCTTCGTTTATTGAAGTGAAACTTCAACTTTGGTTATAGCCATGAGAGGACTTAACCAAAGAGAAGAAGAAGGGAGTTCTTTCGTTTATCGAAAGGGGACTCTGAACTGAAAGTGGACCTCTTGTTCATGGAAAGAATCGAGAGGGCCAGAAAGACATTTTTTGGTGGACCCACTGTCAATTGAAATTGATCAGTGAGGGATTTTGGTGGTGAAAAATGATTCTGGGTTATCCTCTAGAATATTAAGTGCAATATTCTTTAAGGAACTTCCCGGTAAATGGGTTATCCTGAATGTACTAGGGATAATATTTTTTCAGGTACTTCCCATTTATTGGCATTAATTGCCTGGTGCCTTCTTGGGTAATCAGGCGATATGCGCCGTTTGAGTAGACCGTGTCTATCACAAACGGCCCTTCCCATTTGGGTTCGAATTTACCTTTCTTCTTGGAGTTGAGGATTATCGGTTGGCGAGCAGCGAGGACCAGATCTCCTTTCTTGAAGTTTCTCTGTCGGATTCTCTTGTTAAAGGCCCTAGATATTCGGGCTTGATAAAACTCAATTTGTTGTTGAGCCTCCAAGCGCTTTTCATCCAACCTCTCGAGTTCTTCGAGACGTTTTTGATACTGTTCCTCTGTCGTCATCTCAGTCGCGAGGGCGATCCGAAGGGATGGGATTTGGATCTCCAATGGTAGCACAGCTTCACATCCGTATACCAACGAATACGGGGTGGCTCCTGTAGGTGTGCGTATGGTGGTGCGATAAGCCCAGAGTGCTTCACCGAGTTTATCGTCCCAGTCTCGTTTATTGGTCTTCACGAGCTTTGACAGGATCTTAATGATCGTCTTGTTGAACGCCTCAGCTAATCCATTCGCAGCGGGATAGTAAGCTGTTGACGAAATATCTTCAATTTTGAACTTGTCACAAAACCTGACGAAGGCGTTGCTTATAAATTGTGGACCGTTGTCATGAATGACCCGTCTTGGCACACCGTGTCGGTATATGACATGATGCTTGATGAAATTGATGACGTTGTTCGTCTTCACTTCTCTAAGCAGAATTGCTTCAGCCCATTTTGAGAAGTAATCTGTGATTGCGAGGATGAATCGATCACCTTTGACTGTAGGGGGAAAAATAGGACCCATAATGTCCATACCCCATGTCTCGAACGGCCAAGACGTGGTTGACGTGTGCAACTGCTCTAGCGGTTGATGCATATAATTTGCATGTATTTGACAAGCATGACACTCTCGGACGTATTCGATTGCGTCACGAACCATCGTTGGCCAAAAATATCCCATTCTCCTGATGCGATCATACAGTTTGGGACCAGGCTGATGCGCACCACATTCTCCTTCGTGTGCTTCCTTAAGAACTTCTTCTGCTTCTTTGTTCGAAAGGCATCGGAGTAATAAACCATCGTACCCTCTACGGTATAACGTATGTGTCTCGGCATTATAGAAGAATCTTGGTGCTCTTCGGCGGATTGATTCTCTTTCTTTTACATCCTCTGGCAGAATACCATATTGGACGTAGTCGATGATAGGAAAGCGCCAATCTCGGGACTCAGACCCAATTTGAGTTGAATTCACCTCCTTGGCGTTTACGTTTCCATCATCTTCTTCTATCCTCTTCTTCTTCAATCTCCGTATTGTATATGGGTACGCAGAGTTGATGCGTCCGTACTGTGACTAACAGCTCAGCTTCGGGAGGCTGTGCCAGTGATACTGCTAGTGCCGCCAGTGCGTCCGCATAAGCGTTCTGGAGACGAGGGATGTATTCAATAAAGAATTCTTCAAAAGATTCTACCATTTTGATGACCTCCTGGTGGTACGGGATCAGGTCTTGGTTCCTGACTTCATACTCTCCACGAACTTGGTTGACTATCAATTGAGAATCCCCAAAAGCTTCGAGATATTCGACCCCCAGCTCCTTGGCGAAACTGAATCCAATGAGAAGCGCGTTGTACTCGACTACGTTATTGGAACATGGACTAGTCAGTGAATAAGCCCGAGGCATCACATGCTTCCCCGGGGAAATTAAGACAACTCCAACTCCGGAGGAGACTGTAGAACATCCGGGGGTTATTGCCCTATTAACTACTCTCGAAGCACCATCGAAGTATAATTGCCATACTTATTGGTGCGACGTAGTGTTAACCTCGTGGGTTTCGTCCGGCAAGTCATCATATACTTCTGCCGTATCTGTGGTCGGGTTTGCCGCCAAAAGATAGCAAATTGCTTGTCCTTTGATCGACTTCTGTTGTTTAAAGTGCAAATCATATTGGGACAAGAGAAGGGCCCACTTCGCTAACCGCCAATTCATAGAGGCCGGTTGCGTCATAAATACCCGTACTGGATTAACATTAGAAATGACGTAAATCGTCTGTCCAACCAAGTAATACCGCATCTTTTGCATTGCGAATACCAATGCCAGGCATTCTTTCTCAATCATCGGATATCGAGACTCAGCGCCTACCAAGGTCCGACTGAGGTAATAAACTGCCTGTTCGTGACCGTTATCATCGTCTTGCGCTAGTAAGGCACTTATCGAGTGGTTCATCGCCTTGAGATAAATCAAGAACGGTCTACCTGATTTTAGCGCAACGAGAACAGGATGATTTGTCAGATATGTTTTGATATCTTCGAATGCTTTTTGGCAGGCGTCGTCCCAGATAAAAGACACCCCTTTCTTGTTTAGTTTGAGATGAACCGCCGGATGTAAGCTAACCGCCCTTGCAACCCTCTGAGCTCTCTTAGATTTCTAGGGGGTTGCAGTTCATGTATCGCCTTCACCTTATCAGGATCGATATGTATACCTTTAGTGGTGACGACGAATCCAAGGAATTTTCCGCTGGACATTCCAAGGAAGGATTTAGTGGGGTTCATCTTCAATTGATGACTCCTCATGAGATCGAACATCGTCTTCAAATCCTTGATGTGATCTTCCTTGTTGCGGCTTTTCACAACCAAATCATCAACGTAACATTCGACTGTTTTCCTGAGATGTTCTTGGAAAATCTTAGTCATTGCTCGCTGGTACGTGGCACCTGCATTCTTTAGACCGAAAGGCATCACTGCTGAGCTCGAGATTCAGGTGCAGCGGGACCGCATAGATCGAGTTGAGGCTGATTTCGCCACTAGATCTTCTTTCCTCGAGGAGCTTGATTCTCAGATAGATCAGCTCCGACGAGAACTCCGTGAGAAGGAAGACACAAAGATGCAGAATCAGCAAGCAAATGCTGCTTTATCTGATGAGCTGAAGTCCTTGAAGCAGAGACTGGCTGAGACAGAGGAGGATGCTGTGAGGACTTTAGCTGCGAACGAAGAGTCTGTTAGAGCTGAGTTGCAGGAGGAGCTTAGACGCTCTTATGACGAGAAGTTATCTGAATTCAGTCAGCAGATTCTTAGCCATGGGCTTGATGTATGATTTTATTTGCTGAAAACCTTGACATTTGATTCTCTTTAGTGGAATTGGTTTTTATCTTTATCTTTATTATGATTCCTCATCACGTTTGAAATGATTGACCATAATACTCATAGGATTTTTGGCAAACCCCCAGCCTTCAACGGGTTTGATTAGCCTTTACCGACTACCGTTTGAGTCGGGCTAGCATGCGGATTATCGGAATCCGTTCCGCATGTAACGTTGTGCTAAGGGAATGAACTCCCTTAGACTTCGTGCTATGATGTCGAATACATAGACTTCGCCATTGTTACGGGAATAGGCTACCCGGCGACACGTGTTAGGTGTTGACTTTAGGATTTTTTGGCTAACCCCCAGCCTTCAACGGGTTTGATTAGCCTTTACCGACTACCGTTTGAGTCGGGCTAGCATGCGGATTGTCGGAATCCGTTCCGCATGTAACGTTGTGCTAAGGGAATGAACTCCCTTAGACTTCGTGCTATGATGTCGAATACATAGACTTCGCCATTGTTACGGGAATAGGCTACCCGGCGACACGTGTTAGGTGTTGACTTTAGGATTTTTGGCTAACCCCCAGCCTTCAACGGGTTTGATTAGCCTTTACCGACTACCGTTTGAGTCGGGCTAGCATGCGGATTGTCGGAATCCGTTCCGCATGTAACGTTGTGCTAAGGGAATGAACTCCCTTAGACTTCGTGCTATGATGTCGAATACATAGACTTCGCCATTGTTACGGGAATAGGCTACCCGGCGACACGTGTTAGGTGTTGACTTTAGGATTTTTGGCTAACCCCCAGCCTTCAACGGGTTTGATTAGCCTTTACCGACTACCGTTTGAGTCGGGCTAGCATGCGGATTGTCTAACTCCGTTCGCATGTAACGTTGTGCTAAGAGAATGAATTCTCTTAGACTTCGTGCTATGATGTCGAATACATAGACTTCGCCATTGTTACGGGAATAGGCTACCCGGCAACACGTGTTAGGTGTTGACTTTATCCCTACTTAGGTTTCGGGATAAAATACCCCAGACTGGTCTTCTGGTGTCTTTTTCTACGGCGAAAGACTAAACCGGCGACGCGTGTTAGGCGTCGGCATATCCCTTCTTAGGATTCAGGATGACATTCCCCATGCGTGTAAGGCATGGATTTTGGTGTTATTAATGACGACCTGCCACAATGTTGAATATGTGGACGGGTGTTCTTTTTAACGGTTAAGAACTAACCGGCAGCGCAGGTTAAGCGCAGACTTATCCTTGCTTAGGTTTCAGGATAAAATACCCCAGAATCAGACTCTGGTGTCTTTTTGTGCGGAAAAAGACTAAACCGGCAGCGCGTGTTAGGCGCAGACTTATCCCTGCTTAGGATTCGGGATAAACTTCCTAGGATGAATCCTAGATTGATAGATTCTTAGAAAAGGTTGGTGCGGGAAAGGAAGAATTTTATATTCTATTTCCCGGTCTTCTTTTAGGGTGAAGGCGAACCCAACAGACAAGGAAGGAAGAATTTTATATTCTATTCCCTGATTCTGGAAAGGAAGAATTTTATATTCTATTTCCAGCGAAGAAGAAACTAGAAGTGGGGTGTCCACTCCGAGAATCTGGAAAATTTAGATAAACTTGCCTTTTATAGGATGAGTTATCTAAACTGAAAATGGGTCCTTCGTTTATCGAAGTGGTATTTTCAACTCCGGTTATAACCATGAACAAGGTTTAACCAAAGAGAAAAAGGGAAGGAGTTCTTTCGTTTATCGAAAAGGGACTCCGAACTGAAAGTGGACCTCTTGTTCATGGAAAGAATCAAGAGGGCCAGAAAAACATTTTTGGTGGACTCACTGTCAATTGAAATTGATCAGTGAGGGATTTTGGTGGTGACAATGATTTTGGGTTATCCTCTAGAATATTAAGTGTAATATTCTTCGAGGAACTTCCCGGTAAATGAGTTATCCTGAATGTACTAGGGATAGTACTTTTTCAGGAACTTCCCATTTATTGGCATTAATTGCCTGGCGCCCTCTTGAGTAATCAGGCGATATGCGCCGTTTGAATAGACTGTGTCTATTACAAACGGTCCTTCCCATTTGGGTTCGAATTTACCTTTCTTCTTGGAGGTGAGAATTATTGGTCGGCGAGCAGCGAGGACCAGATCTCCTTCCTTGAAGCTTCTCTGTCGGACTCTTTTGTTAAAAGCCCTTGACATCCTGGCTTGGTAAAACTCGATGTGTTGTTGAGCCTCCAAACGCTTTTCATCCAGCCTCTCGAGCTCTTCGAGACGCTTCTGATGTTGTTCCTCCGTCGTCATCTCCGTTGCGAGGGCGATCCGAAGGGACGGAATCTGAATTTCCAGCGGTAGCACAGCTTCACATCCGTATACCAGCGAATACGGGGTAGCTCCCGTAGGCGTGCGTATGGTGGTGCGATAAGCCCAGAGTGCTTCACCGAGTTTATCGTCCCAGTCTCGTTTATTGGTCTTCACGAGCTTTGACAAGATCTTGATGATCGTCTTGTTAAACGCCTCCGCTAATCCATTCGCGGCGGGGTAGTAAGCTGTCGACGAAACATCTTCGATTTTGAACTTGTCGCAGAATCTGACGAAGGCATTGCTTATGAACTGTGGACCGTTGTCATGAATGATCCTTCTTGGCACGCCGTGTCGGTAAATGACATGATGCTTGATGAAATTGATGACGTTGTTCGTCTTCACTTCTCTAAGCGGAATCGCTTCAGCCCACTTTGAGAAATAATCTGTGATCGCGAGGATGAACCGATCACCTTTGACTGAAGGGGGAAAAATAGGACCGACTATGTCCATGCCCCAAGTCTCGAACGGCCAAGACGTGGTTGACGTGTGCAACTGCTCTGGCGGTTGATGCATATAATTCGCATGTATCTGGCAAGCGTGGCATTCTCGTGCGTATTCGATTGCGTCACGAACCATCGTTGGCCAGAAATATCCCATCCTCCTGATGCGATCATACAGTTTAGGACCGGGCTGATGCGCACCACATTCTCCTTCGTGTGCTTCCTTAAGAACTTCCTTTGCTTCTCTGTTCGAAAGGCATCGGAGTAAAAGACCGTCGTACCCTCTACGGTATAACGTATGGGTCTCGGTATTATAGAAGAATCTTGGAGCTCTTCGGCGGATTGATTCCTTTTCTTTTACATCCTCTGGCAAGATACCATATTGGACGTAGTCGATGATAGGAAAACGCCAATCTCGGGACTCAGACCCAATTTGAGTTGAATTCACCTCTTTGGCGTTCACGTTTCTATCCTCTTCTTCTTCAATCTCCGTACTGTATATGGGTACGCAGAGTTGATGCGTCCGTACTGTGACTAACAGCTCAGCTTCGGGAGGCTGTGCCAGTGATACTGCTAGTGCCGCCAGTGCGTCTGCATAAGCGTTCTGGAGACGAGGGATATATTCGATGAAGAATTCTTCGAAAGATTCTGCCATTTTGATGGCTTCCTGGTGGTACGGGATCAGGTCTTGATTCCTGACTTCATACTCACCGCGAACTTGGTTGACTATCAATTGCGAATCTCCAAAAGCTTCGAGATATTCGACCCCCAGCTCTTTGGCGAAACTGAGTCCAATGAGAAGCGCGTTGTACTCGGCTACGTTATTGGAACATGGATTAGTCAATGAATAAGCCCGAGGCATCACATGTTTTCCTGGGGAGATTAAGACGACTCCAACTCCAGAGGAAACTGTAGGACATCCCGGGGTTATTACTCTATTAACTGCCCTTGAGGCACCATCGAAGTATAATTGCCATACTTGTTGGTGCGACGTAGTGTTAACCTCGTGGGTTTCATCCGGCAAGTCATCATATACTTCTGCCGTATCTGTGGTCGGGTTTGCCGCCAAAAGATCGCAAATCGCTTGTCCTTTGATCGACTTCTGCTGTTTGAAGTGCAAATCATATTGGGATAAGAGAAGGGCCCATTTCGCTAACCGCCAATTCATAGAGGCCGGTTGCGTCATAAACACCCGTACTGGATTAACATTGGAAATGACGTAAATCGTCTGTCCAACCAAGTAATGCCGCATCTTTTGCATCGCGAATACCAATGCGAGGCATTCTCTCTCAATCATCGGATATCGAGACTCGGCGCCTATCAAGGTCCGACTTAGGTAATAAACTGCCTGTTCGTGACCGTTATCGTCGTCTTGTGCTAGTAAAGCACTTATCGAGTGGTTCATCGCCTTGATGTAAATCAAGAACGGTTTACCCGATTTCGGTGCAACGAGAACAGGAGGATTCGTCAGATATGTTTTGATATCTTCGAATGCTTTTTGGCAGGCATCGTCCCAAATGAATGACACCCCTTTCTTGTTTAGCTTAGAAAATGGTTGGCACTTCCCAGAAAGGTTTGAGATGAACCGCCGGATGTAAGCTAGCCGCCCTTGCAATCCTCTGAGCTCTCTTAGATTTCTAGGAGGTTGCAGTTCATGTATCGCCTTTACTTTGTCAGGATCGATATGTATACCAATTTTCCGCTGGACATTCCAAGGAATGATTTAGTGGGGTTCATCTTCAATTGATGACTCCGCATGAGATCGAACATCGTCTTCAAGTCCTTGATGTGATCTTCTTTGTTGCGGCTTTTTACAACCAAATCATCAACGTAGCACTCGACTGTTTTCCTGAGATGTTCTTGGAAAATCTTAGTCATTGCTCGTTGGTATGTGGCGCCTGCGTTCTTTAGACCGAAGGGCATCACCGTGTAGCAAAAGACACCAAGAGGCATTCTGAACGCTGTATGCTTCTCGTCATCTGGGTGCATTTTGATTTGGTTATATCCTGAGAAACCATCCATAAAAGACATTCTCTCAAATCCGCATGTATTGTCGATAATGACATCCGTGATTGGGAGAGGAAAGTCGTCTTTTGGACATGCCGTATTCAGGTCCCTGAAGTCAATGCAAATCCTGATTTTACCGTTCTTCTTCATGACTGGAACGATATTGGCTAGCCAATCTGCAATCTGGATGTTGCTTCTCTCGGATAAATCCTGATTCGATCAATTTCTTAACCTCTGCCTCAATGGCCTCTATAATCTGCGGACGAAACCGCCTTTACTGTTGTTTGACAGGTTTGGCATCCGGCTTGATATCGAGGCGGTGCATTGCCACATTGGGGTCGAGCCCTGACATATCAGTTCCAAGCGAAGACGTCAATATACTCCCTGATGAGAGCAATTAACTCCTCCTTCTCATTTGGGGGAAGGCTGTCACTGATGAATATGGGCTTTGGGTTGGCCTCGTCACCCATGTTAACTTGGACTATTTTATCTTCAGTGGGCGGTTCTCTTTGTTCGAACCTATCGCCGTACTGTATGTTTAGGTGATGAACCCATGGATCTTCCCACGTTGGCATTTGATCGTCATCTTCTATCGTCATAGGATCGACCGTAGTCATATGCGACATCAGTTTCTTGAACATCTCCCCCAAACTTGCATCGGAATCCTCAGCTGAAGAATCAGAAGAGTATCCGTTCTTAGTTTTGTTAGCAATTTGATCGATAATTTACCAACCACATTCATCATCAGACGAAGAAACATAGCCTAAGCCTCTTTTGTGACGGTAATAATCATCCGGTTTCCCTTTTGGCATATATGCTGCTTTAGCTGGGATACGGGAACCTCGATCAAAGTACAAACCTTCTCCGAGTGTGAAATCATATCCCTATTTTTCCATGAGCTTGCGCGCTTCAGGACTATACTTAGATAAATGTCGACCAGGCTTATCTTCCTCTTCGTCTTCTCTTAGGAAATGATCTGGTAATGGAAAATTCTCTCCTTTACCATAAATCACCTCTTTTTCGACTCCTGTTTTGGCAGGCACTACCAGGGTTGTTCCGAAGGAATGCTGGAGGTGTTTCTTTGTTACATAAGATGATCGGAGCAGCATATGTAAATCAGAATTATCGTGTAGTCCTTTTGTCGCATCATCAAGAGACAACGAGTACTCTAAATCATCCTTTATTTCAATATCGGCAAGTTGCCAGTTACAACCTCCATCTGACGATTGTTCATCGTCAAGATTGATTACAAAGGGTACAATATCATTTAAAACAAAACCACAATTGTAATCGAATCCGGCTTCGGAATCAGCTTCTTCTCCGCTATCCGTGCCCTGGACCGATGGTTCCGTGTCGGATTCGTTACCATAGAGGAGAGAATCAGTGAAATAATTCTCAAACCCTTTAAATGGTTGTTTATCCGCGACCACCGTCCTGACCCTTCCACCAGTGTCGACATATTTCAGACACTGATGTAGGGTGGAGGGAACTATAACATTACTATGGATCCAAGGCCGACCCAGTAGTAAGTTATATGATGTCTCAGCATCAATCACGTAACACGTGACCTCCGTCTTCAGATCACCCATTTGGCACTTTATCCGGATCTTTCCCAAAGGCCTTGACCCGCTGGTGTTGAATCCGTAAATGACCGTGCCTGTAGACGCCAATTTGCTGACTGGAATACCAAGGCTATGCATAAGGCGAAGCGGCATAATGCTCACAGCGGAACCCGGATCCACTTGGATTCGGTTGACTTTGCTGGAGCCAATGTAGTTGACTTCGCTGGAGCCAATGTATCCGATGAAATATAGGGGCCGATCATGGTTTGAATTCTTCGTCTGCATATCCTCTTTGGTGAAGGTGATGCAGGGAAGGTTCTTAGCCGCTATGTTGCAATGTTGCAATGATAGTTCTAGCTCTTCAGGTGCCGGTTTGACCCGAGTGAGGAATGCTTCAGAATCAGCCAAAGCTTCTCGTAAGG
>NC_033795.1:64373535-64427676 GCF_001876935.1 Asparagus officinalis
AAACAAAAAAATTACTCAAGGTTGGGTTCCTATTCTCGACATATTGGACGTCACGAACAGAAACAAAGAAAAAAAAATGACACGAATCCGAAAAAAACACAGGTATGAAATCAGTTAAAAAAGGACTAAAACGAGTCAAAAACCGCTAAATAAAAATGGGTTTCCATGTCCTCATTAAACGGATATACGAATAAGAAAACCCAATAAAGCAAATCGAAAGAAATACCAGAGAACATGAACATCGAATCTAATCTTTGTCTAAGATGGAAGAAACCTACCGACGGCTCGGTCAAAAATAAAACCGTTATCAGGATCCGGAACAGGACGGTATACAGAAAATCTCCGATTTGATTAAGAATTACACAAATACCAAACAACTCACATCCGCATAACCTCCATTATCAATAACATTTAAACAAACGCAAAATATCACAGGACACGAAAGATCATGATCGTACATACGAACGTTCACGAATGGTCCATTGAAAAACACAAGATTACAAATCGTGATTAACAATACCATGGACGCTCGGGACCTATTATCCGGTGGGGACGGTATCTCCTCAACAAAAAGACCAATCACACTATCCGCCGCGAGCGCGGCGGCGATCCCGGGGCCATCGCGTTGGCGACGCCGACACGGCAAGCGAAGTCAGCTTCGTAACTAAGCATGGCGACCGTACGGTCGACGCGGAATCCTCTGTTGCATTTTTCAGTTTTGGTGTACTTGAGTATTTTTACTCATATTCGGGGGTTTGTCTGGATTATCTGACCTGGTTATTAGTCCCCACTATGTGTTCATGACATGATAGATGACAAGGGGTATAAATTTGAGACTTATATGCTGATTTTAGTGTGAGATTGATAAGTGGGTTTCACTACATATCATAGTGATATCTGATTATTTCGACAGTCCTCGTGTTGGCTCTAAAATCATAGAAGTCCTCGTGTTGGACTATAATCCCTCTTAGTCCTCGTTGTTGGAAAATTGTCATTCTATTTCAGGAGTTTGGAAACTATAATAGTTGTTCTTATATCGGACATAGTTCTTAAGCCCTGTTGTGCCTATTATACAGGCAGTTCACGACAATGATAAACTATGGAGATTTTGGTATGACGCTTATGAGATTTTTCCATGATATTCATGTAAGTAGTAAGCATGATTCATGCTGGTTATGTCATGGCACTGTAATATTATCTGGTGTTTGTTGCATTTCTTCTATTATTGTTACTGTATTAGAACCATGGTTTAGTATTTTAGGAGTTTACAAATTTGAGATATAAGGTATATTACATGAGGTTTCCTTGTTGGATTATTTCGCTCGACGTACCTATTCTCGTGTTGTAAATTTCTAAATACTAAGCCTCTTTTGTAAGATCAATGATTTTAGATCTATATAATATTTCCGTATTTTCCTATACAAAAGCCCTTTTCCCTTGGGGTTGGTTGTGGTTACTCGCTACCGCTTTGACGCTCGTTGTCCCTCCCCTTTCAGGTCATGAGCCAGGAGCACGGAGTGTCGCAGGTTGATAGCGGACCGCTTTAGTGTTCAGCTTTACATTCTAGCTATGTATTATTATCCTGGGTCCATGTAGTTGATGTTAGATATTTGAGGACTATTTCATAGATGTTGTAAGGCTGTATGCCTTATTCATTCACATCTGAGTGGTTGTATTTGAAGCTTGTTAGGAACTCCAGTTTATTTATTCAGTCATTGACTATGTACTTCCATTTGTTGGATGATGAGATATTTATTGATCACTATCATTTCATCAGCCCTCGCGTATCATCTTTTACTTACTTTGTACCTACACCTGTTATTGATTCTACTAGATAGTTGTTAATTGTGATGGTGAAACATGTTATTACACGGTCTGGTGCATGGCAGGTTTGACATTCTTGTTTCACCTTGGACTGGCACGCCTTGTGTGACAGGGGCGTCACAGTTGGTACAGAGCTCTAGTTCCAGTATCCTTAGGATCCATCCTTGTCGAGTGTGGAGCTAGATAGAGTTTCTTAGGGATTCATGTATAGAGTCTGAAAAGATTTCTAGATTGAGTGAGGACGATATATGCGTATATCTCAAATTTGAGATTTTTTTTTATGACACACTATTTTATAAATTCAAAGTATTGGTGTGAATATATATGTTGTGAAAACTTCAATATGATACGTTATTTATAAGACCTATTGATCTCATGAATTTTTATTTTTCTACCATCAGGGGAGAGATGCAGGACGAGGTAGACCCGTACAGGAGAGCTAGCCAGGCAGAGTCACACAGACTCCATCTGAGCATCAGCCGGCTCAGTCCGAGCCCCAGCAGATCCACCGAAGCCGCAGCAGGCTCTCAGTATCTGGTGGACCTTATGGCCCCTCTTATTCGTCGTATGCACTATTGAGGAGTTGGTGACGACTCATATAGCACCATCGACACCGCCATCACCACCACCAGTAGCCTCAGCAGCAGGGAATACCGGCCATTCCTTTAGAGAAGACCCCCAGAGGCCACGCCTACAGCCATTCTTTAGCAGTACAGACAGGGCACGGAGCAGGAGACTTGGCTCCGTATGGTGGAGAGGTACCAGAAGATGAGGGCACCGGAGTTCCATGGTCACCAGACCCTCTTGTTGCCCATAAGTGGAAGAGGATGTGAGCAACATTCGACATACTCGGTGTAGATTCAGTCCAGAAGCAAAGACTGGCATCCTACACCTGAAGGGAGATGCCGGGAGGTGGTACCGACTCCAGTTAACTCCAGAGCAGAGGCTGACCCTCACATGGGAGGACTTTATGTATTTCTTCGATGGGCAGTACATTTCTTCTGCAGCACGGACTGGGAAGGAGCTTGAGTTTGTCCGATTGATTCAGGGGGACATGTCAGTGGCTGATTTTGAGAGCAGGTTCATGGAGCTATTGCATTTCACGGGCATGTGGAAGACAGGAGAACGTCAGGCCCAGATGTTCTTAGCTGGGCTTCGCCTAATCTCGACGGTACTCGTGTCGAGGAGATTTTTATTCAGTCAGGGAGGTAGCTGAGGTTGCACTTCTCAGGAGATTGAGACTTCTAATGTTCCAAGAAGGACAAGGAAGGAAGGCCAAGGACAGGACGGCAGTGACAAGGGCAGAAAAAGAGAGGCTTTTCTGGACATCAGCAGAGCATCAGTGCCCTTATACAAGGGGACCCAGCAGGAGCAGAGAGCAATCAGCCAGGCGAAGTTCCAGTGATCTTGTTTTAACTGTCACACAGGTGTCATAAGGCATCTGAGTGCCGTAGCGGCACCAGCAGGAGCCCAGCAGGGCAAAGGTCCGAACCAGCAGCAGCGCAGCGCGCAGAGGGCAGAGGTCAGGGCTAACAGAACGGCTTGAGGCACCGGCAGCAGCTCAGAGACTGAGGGACAGATTCGGGCAGTTCAGGATGTTTCTAGGTCAGATTATCCCATATTCTCCAGCACCATCAGCAGAGCAGTCTTTCAGCCACGGGAGGGTATATGCAGTGGTTCCTCGTGATCATGGAGCCAGCGGAGCTGTATGCTGGAGGGTACGTTCTTTGTGAATCTTCCCCGCCCGTATTCTTTTCAATTCGGAGTGCTTCGCATTCTTTCATCTCGCATGCATTTATGACTAGACTCCAGCTCGTAGCTCAGCCTCTAGACACCCCTCTATCTGTTTCCACCCTTTAGGTGAGGTATCGCTTCTGAGAGGCGTCTGTAGGAGGTGTACTGTCAGTCTAGACGAGTCGGAGTTCATAGTGGATTTATAGTGTTGCATATGTCCGAGTTCGATGTCATCCTTGGTATGGATTGGTTGTCTTCCTACATATTAGTATTGACTGCTTTGCGAAGACAGTCAAGTTATGAACGTCCGCATGGATCCGAGATGATTGTAGCTACCTGTTCGCGTGCGAAAACTGTCTTTCTTCATTATGAGATAATTGTCATCTGAGTTACAACTTTTGAGTTACAAAAGATCGGTCTTTTATAGATCCGGTTACAACTAAATCAAAGAAAATAAGAAAAATTACAACCTCTCCTCTGTAACAAATCACGAGCTCCTGTTTTGCGGTCGCTCGCTTTGGTGGGTTCTTTGCCTGCGCGCGGGGTTAATCCGTGGACCACCGCGCGATCTAGATCCGGTCGGATCTACACGAGTATGCGGGTATTATCACGAAGGAATAATAGCCGGGAGGGATTAATCCACCAAGGGAATAATCGCGTCGGATCTCGAGATCTAAGACCAACTTAGATCTGGAGTGTAGCCTCGTGTAGATCCGACGGATCTAGTATGCGCGGTGGTCCACGGATTAACGCCGGCGCAGGCCAAAGAACCACCAAAGCGAGACGACCGCACAACAGGGCTCGTGATTGTTTCACAGAGAAAGTTGTAATTTTCTTTATTTCTTTGATTCTAGTTGTAACCGGATCTATAAAGACCGGATCTTAAAAGTTGTAACTCAAGATGACAATTATCTCATTAATGAAGAAAGCAACAGTTTTCCACGCGAACAGGTAGCTACAATCATCTCGGACCCATCGGACGTTCATAACTTGACTGTCTTCGCAAAGCAGTCAATACTAATATGGTAGGAAGACAACCAATCCATACCAAGGATGACATCGAACTCGGACATATGCAACACTATCAAATCCACTATGAACTCCGACTCGTCTAGACTGACAGTACACCTCCTACAGACGCTCTCTAGAAGCGATACCTCACCTAAAGGGGTGGAAACAGATAGAGGGGTGTCTAGAGGCTGAGCTACGAGCTGGAGTCTAGTCATAAATGCATGCGAGATGAAAGAATGCGAAGCTCCCGAATTGAAAAGAATACGGGCGGGGAGAGAGTTCACAAAGAACGTACCCTCCACTACAGCTCCGCTGGCGCTCCATGATCACGGGGAACTACCGCATAAACCCTGCCCGTGGCTGAAGACTGCTCTGCTGATGGTGCTGGAGAATATGGGATAATCTGTCCCTGGGGAACCTCCTGAACTGCCCGAATCTGTCCCTCAGTCCTCTGAGCTGCTGGCGGTGCCTCAAGTCTGTTCTGTTAGCCCTGACCTCTGCCCTGCTGGCGCTGCTGCTGCTGCTGGTTCGGACCTTTGCCCTGCTGGGCTCCTGCTAGTGCGCTACGGCACTCAGATGCCTTATGACCGACCTTGTGACAGTTAAAACAAGATCACTGGAACTTGCGCTGCTGATGTGCTCTCTGCTCCTGCTGGGGTCCCCTTGTATAAGGGCACTGATGCTGCTGCTGATGTCCAGAAAAGCCTCTCTTGTTCTTGCCCTTGTCACTGCCCTGTCCTGTCTTGGCCTTCCCTTCCTTGTCCCTCTGGAACATAGTAGTCTTAATCTCCTGAGAAGTGGCACCTCAGCTACCTCTCTAACTGAATAAAACCTCCTCGACACGAGGTACCGTCGGAGATTAGGGCGAAGCCCAGCTAAGAACATCTGGGCCTGACGTTCTCCTGTCTTCCACATGCCCGTGAAATGCAATAGCTCCATGAACCTGCTCTCAAAATCAGCCACTGACATGTCCCCCTGAGTCAATCGGGACAACTCAAGCTCCTTCCCAGTCCGTGCTGCAGAAGAAATGTACTGCCCATCGAAGAAATACATAAAGTCCTCCCATGTGAGGGTCAGCCTCTGCTCTGGAGTTAACTGGAGTCGGTACCACCTCCCGGCATCTCCCTTCAGGCTGTAGGATGCCAGTCTTTGCTTCTGGACTGAATCTACACCGAGATGTCGAAAATGTTGCTCCATCCTGCTTCATTATGGGTAAAGAGGGTCTGGTGACCCCATGGAATCCGGTCCGCTCATCTTCTGGTACTCTCACCATACGGAGCAAGTCTCCTGCTGTGGCCGTGTCTGGTACGCTAAAGAATGGCTGTCGGCGTGCCTCTGGGGTCTCTCTCAAAAGGAAGGCGGTATTCCCTGCCGAGCACGTGGTGGTGATGGCGGTGTGATGGTGGCTATATGAGTCGTCACCGAACTCTCAATACTGTCATCCGAGCGATAAGAGGGGCCATAGGTCCACAGATTAGCTGAGGAGCCTGCTGCGTCGGGTGGTAGTCTGCTGGGGCTCGGACGAGCCGGCTTGATGATCAGATGGAGTCTGCTGTGACTCTGGCCTGGGCAGCCTCCGGTACGGGGTCCTACCTCGTCTGCCATCTCTCCCCTGATGGTAGCAAAAATAAAATTGCCTGAGTCAAATAGGTTTATAAATAACGCTATCATATTGAAGTTTTCACAGATATAGGTGGTGAATATGAGAAATAGTTTGTCATAAAAAAAGATTCTCAATTTTGAGATATACGCATATATCGTCCTCACTCATACTAGAAATCTTTCAACTCTATAATGAATCCCTAAGAAACTCTATCCTAGCTCCACGACTCGACACAGGATGATCCTAGGATGGAACTAGAGCTCTGATACTAACTGTGACGCCCCTGTGGTTCACAAAGATCGCAGTCCAAGGTGAAACCAGAATGTCAAACCTGCCATGCACCCACACCGTGAATAACATGTTTCCCATATCACATTAACAATATCTAGTAGAATCAATAACAGGTGTAAGGTACAAAGCAAGTAAAAAGTAATACACAAAGGACTGATGAACTGATAATGATCAAATAAATATCTCATCATCCAACAAATGGAAGTACATAGTCAATGACTGAATAAATAAACTGGAGTTCTTAACAAGTCTCAAATACAACCAGTCAGAGTGAATGAAATAAGGCATACAACCTTTACAACATCTATGAAATAGTCCTCAAATGTCTAACATCAACTACAGTGGAGCCCAAGGTAAATAATACATAGCTAGAATGTAAAGCTGAACACTAAAGCGGTCCGCTATCAACCTGCGACACTCCGTGCTCCTGGCTCGTGACCTGAAAGGGGGAGGGACAACGAGCGTCAAAGCGCTAGCGAGTAACATCACAACCAACCCCAAGGGAAAAGGGCTCGTTGTATAGGAAAATACGGATAATATATAATAGATCTAAAATCATTGATCTTACAAAAGAGGGCTTTAGTATTTAGAAATTTACAACACGAGAATAGGTACGTCGAGCGAAATAATCCAAACAAGGAAACCCTCATGTATATACCTTATATCTCAAATTTGTAAACTCCTAAATACTAAACCCATGGTTCTAGTACAGTAACAATAATAGAAGAAATGCAACAAACACCAGAGTAATATTACAGTGCCATGACATAACCAACATGAATATCATGTTACTACTTACATGAATATCATGTCAAAATCTACATAAGCGTCATACCAAAATCTCCATAGTTTATCATGTCGTGAACTGCTGTATAATAGGCACATACAGGGCTAAGAACTATGTCCGATATAAGAACTAACTATTATAGTTTCCAAACTCCTGAAATAAGTGACAATTGTCCAACACGAGGACTGAGAGGGATTATAGTCCAACACGAGGACTTCTATGGATTTTAGTCCAACACGAGGACTGTGGAAATAATCAGATATCACTATGATACATGTAGTGAAACCCACTTATCAATCTCACCACTAAATCAGCATATAAGTCTCAAATTTATACCCCTTGTCATCTATCATGCATGAACACATAGTGGGACTAATAACCCAGGTCAGATAATCCAGACAAACCCCCGAATATGAGTAAAAATACTCAAGTACACCAAAACTGGAAAAATGCAACAGAGGATTCGGCGGTCGACCGTACCGGTCGACCGCTCGCTGATACGCTTCCGTCGGTCGACCGCTGCGACCTCACGGTCGACCGACCGAGCATCGCGGACGACCGACCGAGCGCCGCGGTCGACCGACCGAGCGTCACGGTCGACCCCAGCGGTCGACCGCATCGGTCGACCGCCAAGCGGACAGAACCCAACCTGGGTTTTCTGTCAGCTGCTAAACCTGGAACAAAAAAATTTATATTTTACGATAACATGAGTTTTTAATGAAATGGAAATCATACTGAACAACAAAATCCCAAGATTTAAATCTATATTTCCAAAATTTTAAATCCATGAGAAATGAATCCAAAACGTTTTGATAACTGTAAAGATGTTTAACTCTTGTTTAGGCAAAACTCAGATCTAGATCTTCTTTAACAGAACATGGGTGAGTTTTTTTTTTAAAACATATAAAATCCCAAATCCACATTCTATGCCATAATAAACTATTAGCTATACAAAAATACGAATTTGGCTCCATAAAACCAATAAAATTTCAGTTCTTAACATGAAAACAAAAGGGGTGGGGGTTGGGCGAGAAATTACTCGCCTTGGGTGCTGCAAAGATTCCTGTTGAGGATCTCCTTCCACCTGATCTGCAACTCCCACTGCAGCTCCTTCAGATTTCCCCAAAATCACCAGTTCAAATTAGGGTTTTGAGAGGGGAGAGAAAAGGGGGGCTAGGGTTTACGTCTGAGGAGGAGAGAAACTCTCCTGGGTTGAGTTGGTATAAATACCAATTCCCCAACCCGACCCGAAACCCAATAGCCCAAAACTAAAACCCGAATCTGAAAACAAAATAATCGCTGATCGGTCGACCGCACCGGTCGACCGCTCAGCACAAATATTCTTGCCGAGATATAAAATCCTTAGTCTGGGATTTAAAACTCGATTCCTCTCGCCAATAAGTACTTGATGGGTTTTCAAACATATATAATTACATTCATATGGCATATATATGTGTTTATATATGATTATTCATCACAAGGGAATTATTTACTATTAATAATTCACACATATATATATACTATAGAAATTTTTGGGGATTTACAAAAGACTTAAAAGATAGAAACAATTTTGTAAATGAAAAAATGTAAAACCCAGACTAATTCCAAAAGATGTTGACTATAGGTGGAATTCTACCTATGCAATGTTAAGTGTAGCAATAGAATATAAAGACATTATAACTGATTTTATAAATTATTATGCTTCTAGTTCTAGTTCTGGTAGCACTTATGGAATAACTGAAGATGAATGGATAATTATATGTAATTTAAATAAAATGTTATAAGTTTTTTATGATGCTATAATGTTATTATCTGGCTGTTATTATCCAACCATTACTTTAGCTGCTTTACAAATTTTAAATATTCAAAATTTTTTTGGGAAATATCGTATGGATGATACTTTTGGACCTATGATTTTTCAAATGGAGAGCAAATTTAATAAGTACTTTAGGCCTATTCCTCATATTTTTGGTTTGGGGATTCTTATTGATCCATACTTGAAGGATATTGGCCTTCGAAGTTTGTTACAATCCTTGTATGGTAATCAGATTAGAGACTTAGATGATGGATCCACCCTTACTGCTACTACTCATCATTTAGCTATTAGAAATTATTTTCAAACCTTATATGATGAGTATGCAGCTAGACATGGTGTAGCTACATAACAGTCTACAGCTTCGGTTTCTTCGAGCTCATCCCGAGGTAAAAATGTAAGTTTTGATAGGTATGTAATGGTTGCTGAGCTAACTGGTGGATCTAGACTTGGATCGTCATCATTGGAGGTTTCTGAAATAGATGAATATTTATCTGCTTCTTTAGTTAAATGTCAAGAAAATGCTTTAGATATTTTACAATGGTGGAACGTATATGGATTAGTTTCATATCCTATACTTTCCACCATGGTTCGTGACTTACTAACAGTGCAGGTTTCGACGGTAGCTTCGGAATCCGCCTTCAGCACAGTAGGACGTTTGATCGACGATCACAGGACATGCTTAGATCCGTATACTGTACAAGCGGTGATGTGCTTACAAGATTGGTGGAGGTACGAGAAGCGAACGCAAGGCATCGATCGGATGGCTGGAATTAAAGATAAATTTGAAGAATTTGGACTAGCAGATAGATATAAAGAATAAAAAATTGTAATTTTTATATCTTAGCTTAAAATTTGTAAAGAATTATTTTGGAAATAGTTACAAATAATAGTGATATATGTGAGTAGGTGCCAACCTAGTTGGGATGTACTTATCTATTGTGATGCGATGAATTCCAAAATAAATTTATACTGGTAATTTGTAAATGATTTATTAATTATTAATAAAGAATTTATTTTTATATTTTTTATTTGTAATTTATGTCATTTTAAGTGATTAATAAAATTATTGTTTTTTATTAATTTTTTTATTTTTTTTGTAATTTAAATTTTAAATAGAATTAAAAAAAAGAAAATAAATCGGGCCGGCCCGGAACCCGACCCGGGGTACCAGGGTCCGGGTCCAGGCTCCGATTTTGCCCGGCCCGGGCCGGTCCGGATGGACACACCTAGTCATACCTTTGGAACAACCAAAGAGTCTCGGGCAATTGGATAGGATAACTAACTAACTAGATAAAGACAATAAAAAATCTTTGTTACGTTGAACGAAGAATACAGCATGCTATTTGAAATTGCTCGAACCATTGTTTAATCTTTGTTACCCGAACCAAACCCGTTCTCAACTTATCCATCTCAACATGTCAGATCTACATAGATAAAGTAAATATAATACTTGTTCAAAGTAGATAAAGCCTGGTAAAAATGACCCGCTCTCAACTTATCCATCTCAACATGTATTATTTGTTACATAGATAAAAATGACCCGTTCGAACATGCTTTATCTACATAGATAAAAATGACCCGCTCTCAACTTATACAGAGATAAAAATGACCGAACAAATAAAAAATCTTTGTTATCCGAACCAAACCCGCTCTCAACTTATCCATCTCAACATGTCAGATCTACGTAGATAAAGTAAAGAGAATACTTGTTCAAAGTAGATAAAGCATGGTAAAAATGAACTTAAGGCTTTTTCTTAATATTAGGCCCTTATATTTTTCATATTTTGATATTTGTCCATCAAGCTGTTGAAATTGCTCTCAGGTCCTCCAGTCCTTATTTATTTTGAAATTAGTACCTCAACTACTGAAATTGCTCTTAGCTCCTCCAATTCTCAAGTTATTTCCAAATTAGTCCTCCCAATCAAGAGTAAAATGGATTAATTTGAAATAACTTATCAGAATCGAAGGACCTAATGGTAATTTCATTAACTTGAGGAATTAACAAAATAGAAAGATTTGGGAGACTAGTGTCGGAAACCCTTAATTTAATGATGGTTTACTATATTCAAAGAAGAATACAGCATGCTATTGGCACTAGATAGGTACCCAGACATACTCAAAATCCTAATTTAAAATCAAAGCTAATTAATTTACCGTCTGTATAATTTTAATTGAATGAAACAAAGAATCTGGAGGTCTTAAGCAAGAGTTTAACCCCACTGGATTAAAGAAAAGGCAAGTGGTGCCCACTACCGATAAGAGTCTACTCAACTTCTGAATATCATCCCATTTCATTGATAAGATCGCTTGCCATCTCACTTCACTCTCGACCTCGCCGGTTAGAATTTGGACTTCCCCTCTGCTCCCTCGACGAGAAGCAATCGAACGAGAGTGAAGTCCAAATTTTGGGTTCTCGACATATATGGTTCGGGTCATATACGGTTTGACCCGTTTATTAAATGGGTTGTTCGGGTCGACCCGTATATAACCTGAACCCATATATGCTAACTTTTATCCAAATAGCAAGTTATCACCTTAGTTTTTTTGCAAGATAATATCTTAACTTTTATCCAAATAGCAAGTTATCACCTTTTTTTTTTACCTTTTTTTATTTTGATAAAAACTGTCCTTAGTTGCTTGCTTTCAATGTAATACATTTTTGCAAATTATGAATATATTTTCCGTGGAATTCTACAAATACCCTCACCTACTACATCTTTTTTCTCCTACCTTCACCTCTCCTCTCCTCAATCCTAACCCTTGCATCCCCATCCTCCTTCACCCCTCCTCCTCCTTCCTCCTTGATCTAGAGAGTTAGGAATTTGAGGGAGGTGGTGGTCATGTGGCGGTGGTGATCTTTGAGGTGGGGTTATAGAGAGGTTTGAGGAGGGAAAAAGAGATCATGGTCATGGAAGTGGTGGGATTGAGAGGAGAGGTGAAGGGAGGAAGAGGATGTAGGGGAGGAGAACAGGGCTAAGGGTAAAATGAGCATTTTGGATTTTTGTGTGTGTGTGTGTGTGCGCGCGCACGTGTGTGTAGAGTTCACCAAAACGTGTGACATTGCAAGCGTGTTATCTAAATGGTTTCTATAAAAATAATAGTAAGGTGGTAAATTGTAATTTAGGCGATAGTTAAGATAATTTTCACACAAAAACCATTGTTTAATCTCAAGAATCTTATGACTTTTCTAAAACATATAAATAAGGGGTTGTTTGGTTCGCATTTAAGGCTCGTGGAAAACTTTAACAACCCCTCCACATCAGTTTTTTCCCTTCCACCTCAGATTTTTTTATTTCCACGCTATTTCTTTCTCAGCTTTGTTTCACTAGGGCTGAAGAGGGAAACGAAGCGGAAAATCGCCGCCACCTCAGTTTTTTTCTTCGGCCCCGATTCCCTCCCCATCCGAATGAAATCGATGAAAACTTTGCCACATCGGATTTCTGGCTTAGTCGTTGATTTCCTTTAGCCCCTAATAGTTACCTCTCCCCTCCTGCCATAAACTCCCGCTCTCTTCTTTACCCCTGTAATCGAAGAAATTAGGGGAGTGAGTTTTGATCTTGTGCCACCAATTTATCAGATCTGATCTTTGTCGACGCTAGTGCTTCCAAAACCAAGGTAAAAATTGAATTTTTTATTTTTCGAATTATTAGTTTAATTTAGATCAATTTATCAGAGAAATTGGTGCCCTATTCATATCTGAGATTAGGGTTAAGTTTAATTTTTAAGACTTTAGAGCAAAAAAAATTTCACAACAGATCTGAACATGTTTGATAAGAAGTAGTTTATGCCAAATTTGAGATCTGGTAAAAAAAAATTTGTACCCGGAGTAAAATTTAGGATTTTCTGAAAAATTAGTTTATGATTGTTCCTTAAAAAGTTGGTTTTGTGTGCAAGTTGTTTAAACAGATCTAGACATGTTAGAGGCGATTTTGAGATTTTGAACACGTTGGTTTATTTTTGAAATTATTTATTTGTGAAATTTGAGATCTGAACATGTTAGGGGCAATTGTTTAAATAGATGCTTGTTCTTAAAATTTAGGATTTTAAGAAAAATTTCTTTTGGGTTGTAGGTTTTTTCACACAGAGGGGTTGAAAATTACTTTATGGTTGTCGATTTTGAGATCTAAACACGTTGGTTTATTTGTGAAATTTACCTTTTATGACTGATAAATATTGTAATTTTACGTCTTGTTGGTTGAAGCATTACTGGTTAAAGAAGTTATGATTGATGTTTTTTTTAAATATGAGTAATGGTTCGCTTTGATTATTTATGACTGAAATTTCCTATAAACTTGTAATTTTAGAATAAGTTTTGTCCCAATAATGGTTATAAATTTAACGTTTGTTAATTTAGAATTAGTTTTTAAAATTAGTTTATACTAATACCCAATATGAGTTTTGGACTAAATTGTAATGTTTCTCTAAACATAACTATTGTACATGCAGATATTTCTAACTTCTTATAAAGAGATACCAGATTGACAGAAGTGAAGAACCCAGAATGAAAAAGTGGATTTTATAGCTAAGAAACCAAATTTGTGCATAGACCTTCCACCTGAAGACAAAAAGATCAATTTTTTTAATTATATGATTATTAGATAGTTTTAAAATGTTACTATAGCATGTTGCTAATAAGTTTTTTCAATTTAGGAGCTAAAAGTTTATATATTTGAGATTTTTAAATGCAAGTGATTTCACAGTAATATTGTTTGGTTTAGAGACACTACTTTTATGGGATTATGTTTATTTTTTTGGTTGTCGAATAGTATGACAATGGCTAATATTATATTTTTATTGTAGTAAATAGTTATTTTCTTACATTTTGTATTATTACCTTTCGTAGTGTGAATATTGTGGTGTACTAATCTTTAAATTAAACTTGTGACTGCAGGATATTTATAAGTCACTATACAATTTACTATGGTGCAAGCAACCTACAATGTGCACACATTATACTTGATGGCTATTGCTCTGGGTATTTTGTGAAGTAAGTTTTCACGAAATAAGTTTACATTGGCTAATATTTATATTTTAGGCTATGATGATTGTCATAATATCTGAGATTAGCAACCTGCAATATCTATTGATATTATATTGGATGGCTAACAATGATGATATTGACCAAATTCTAAGCCCTCAGCAAAAATCAGTAGCCACCTGCTGATTGTTAGCTGGTTGTTCATTGTTACTTGATGTTGTTGGTGTGCATATGCTATTTTTGGTTAGGTTTGTGAGTATATCTTCTGTTTGTGTTCAATTTAGTGTGCATATGCTCGGTTTTTGTATATTTTATGCTCGGTTTTCTTTTGGCACATATTGCCTTTAAATATTGTTGTTGGCTGGTAGTGTTGTTGCCTAGTGGTTACATGGGATTGTTGTTGCCTGTTGGTGTTGTTGGCTGGTTGTGAGCTTGCTTGTATGCTGATGTTGTTGGCTGGTGGTGTTATTGCCTGGTGGGTACATAGGGTTGTTGTTGCTTGTTGGTGTTGTTTGCTAGTTGTGAGATTGCTTGTATGCTGATGTTGTTGTCTGGTGGTGGTGTTTCCTGGTGGGTACATGGTGTTGTTGTTGCCTGTTGGTGTTGTTGGTTAGTTGTGAGCTTGTTTGTATGTTGATGTTGTTGGCTGATGGTGTTGTTGCCTGGTGGGTACATGGCGTTGTTGTTGCTTGCTGGTGTTGTTGGCTGGTTGTTAGCCTGCTTGTATGCTGATGTTGTAGAATTGATGGTTGTTGTTGCTTGTTGATGTTGTTGCCTGGTGGGTACTTGATGTTGTTTCTTGATGCCTGATGGTAGTGTTGATGCCTATTTCCTGATGGTATTGGTGTTGTTGCCTGATGCCCGTTGGTGGTGTTGAGCCTGCTTGTTTCTTGATGTTGTTGCCTGATGTTGTTGGCTGATGTTGTTGGCTAGTGGTGTTGTTGGCTGTTGTTATTGCCTGTTGGTGTTGTTGGCTGATTTCTTGATGTTGTGAGCCTACTTGTTTCTTGATGATATTGTTGGCTGGTGGTGTTGTTGGCTGGTTAATCAATATTTGTGTGCAGGCACTTATTCTGGCTTGTTTGTGTTCACGCACATATATTTGCATTCACAATCATCTTTGTTCTGTTATGTCCTTACTATTTGTGTACCTTTTAACAACGCATGTGCTTTTCAGGAACAATCTTGATATGTTATGATCTAGGTTGCATTCGGCGGGATTTGATTATTTTTATATTGTTTACGGGTGCTCAAATTAGGCTATGATGCTTTCTAATTTATCTGAGATTAGCAACCCGCAATATCTCTTGATATTATACTGGATAACTAACAATGATGATATTGACCAAAATTCAGAGCCTTCAGCCATAATTAGTTAGGCAGCTCTGGTTGGCTTTGTGACCATTACAATCTGTTTGTGTTTAGTTTGGTGTGCATATGCTGTTTCTCTTGATTTTTTTCTGCTCGGTTATTTGTGGGCACATGTTGCCTCTATGTGGTTGGCTGGTTGTGTAGCCTGATGTTGTTGGTTGGTTATTTTTGGTGTACTTGCTGTTGTTGGTTATTTTGTGTAGCCTAATTGTGAGCCAAGTTGGTTTGCTGCTTTTGTAGCCTGGTTGTGAGCGTGGTTGTAAGTATTCTACCCATCTCTTCCTGTGTTATTTTTGTTACATATGATGACATCTATTTTAAATTAATATGTGATTAATTGTGATATATATTTTATTTTGATAAATACAGTTAAATGGTATGTGAGTAGTATACCTGTGTTTTGAATATAAAAAAGTTCTTTCATGAGGAAGAAAAGAGTCAAAACATGCACAATGGCCAAATATATGTGGAGCTGGAAAATTCCAGTCCGGTCAACCGTTATGGTCGACCGCAGACGGTTGACCGCCACGGTCGACCGAGAGACCTGCAGAAGCTTTTCTCCTGTTTTGAGTTGGTTTCAGATTTCTAAAGCCCATATTCATTTTTCTTGATTTATATATCAAATTTTCTCAGTTTTTCTAAGAACCCTAATAGCCACTAAACCCCCTTAAATCCTAACTTGATTCTTGGAGAAGATTGGAGGATTTTGAATGGTATTTCGTGTGGTTTTTAGCTTTCGGAGTGGAGATCTTCTTTGGTTTGGCATCTTAAACGTTTTTCTACAAATCTCAGGCGAGTTCATCTCTGCTAATCCCCCTCCTAGTTTTTATAATATTTTTAAAGAGTTTTTAAGATGTTTTATAGAGCCAAATTGACTAGTTTATGAATAAAAGTAGATTTTTTTGTATTATATGTATAAAGACTAGGTCTTTCCATGTGAAAAGGTTTGAGAACAAATTTACAGAAGATATTTAAAATTTGAAAATGATTTAAAAGTTTTTCAATCTAAAGAAAGATGAATTGTTCTTTGTTTCAAGTTCTTATACATGTTTTATGGTTTTAAATATGAATTTTTATGCACATAATCATGTATTATATATTGTGTTGCTCCCAGAAGTTTTTTATCTGCTGTTAACATGTTTCCATGCAAGATTCATATTGTTTTAATCATGTTTGAATCACCTAAACATGGCGTGAACACAACACACACAACCAGATTTAGAATCTCGAATTTTAGCCCATGGTCGACCGCGCCTTAGTGACGGTCGACCGCGTGCAGGGCAGAGGCCTGGGTAGGCCCTGGAACCCGTCGCGGTCGATCGCCGAATAATTACGGTCAACCTCCAATCTGTATGTCGGCCTATGCATGTTTTATTTGATTGTTTTGGTTTTCGAGCGAGTCTCTCGTCATTTCATGTATCCAGGATAGTGAGATAAAATCTATTGCCACAGAGCGATTGAGTAAGAATATTACAAGAGTATCGCTAATGCACATAAGATGCACACTTGTAAGTATTATCAGAGCGATTGAGTAAGAATATTACAAGAGTATCGCTAATGCACATAAGATGCACACTTGTAAGTATTATAAATTATAGTTTTGCTTCCATTTTGAACACCCGTAAGTAGGGTACCTTCTCTAAGACCGTGGCTTATACGATATGGCTTATGGTTAACTTTTGTTTTGGTTGAGTTTCCCTTATATTAGATCCATCTACCCGAGTGTAGATCGAAATGAGATATTTGTTCTACAGGTTTGAGGTTTGGAGTGTTACCTTTTTTATTGTTGTTTTTCATTCATAGAGTTTGGAATCAGTATTTAGGGAGTCACAATTTGAGATATGGTATATACATGAGGGTTTCCTTGTTTGGATTATTTCTCTCGACGTACTAACTCTCATGTTGTGGATTCCTAAATACTAATCTCTAGTTAGATTTATATAAATGATTTTTTACTTATATATTGTCTGTATTTTCTATATACTCTTACCCCTTCCCCTGGGGAGAGGTGGAGATGATCTCGCTATACCTCTTTGACACTCGTTGTTTTCCTCCTTTCAGGCAGCGAGTCCAGCGTACGGAGAGTCACAGGTTGATAGGATTTTTTCATATATTCTATCTAAGCTATTTATTATTTTAGTAGTTATTACAGAACTCCACATTTAGTTGTTTATGTTCAGACTCTAGACTTTTATTTCATTTTGTAGAGGCTGAGAGCCATAGTGATACTTTGTTTGACTCATTGTACTTGAGATTTGTTTTAGACTCAGAGATATTTCTATTTTAGTTAGGCTCACTGATGAATATTCTCTTATTGCTTTTGTGTACATCTAGTTTGTTCTATCTTTATTATTTGCCTATCGGTACTTTCATCTATTTGTTATTTCCACTAGAGAGATAGTGACTGTGATGATGAAATATATCATAGCATGGTGTTTGGTGCTTGGCAGGTTTGACATTCCGGATTTCGCCTTGGACTGCAACCTTATATGAAACCTGGGGCGTAACAGTTGGTATTAGAGCTCTAAGTTCCAATATCCTTAGGATCATTCATGTCTTATATTATGGAGTTAGGATAGAGTTTCCTAGGAATCATGTATACAGTCTGCTAGGAATTCCTAGTATGAGTGAGGACATATTATATATGTACGCGGAAAATTACAAATTTTTTTTATGATGAACTATTTGCTTGAATAATAAAGCATGCTATGAGATATATGTGATACGATTTACTTATTGGTATACGTTATATCTTTTCCTACTTGAGATTCTATTTACTACGTAATAAGCTCTACTTCTAAATTATAGATGTCAGGAAGAGGACGTGGACGCCGATGTACTCGTGGGAGTTGATCAAGCCGATAGAGAGCCCGAGCCACAGCAGGCTCCACAATACTTAGTGGATCTCATAGCACCGTTAGCAGCTCGACTGCCAGCTATTGAGGAGCACTTAGCAGATCAGGTTCAACAGGGAACACCTATTCAGGAGGAGATGCCAGAGGGGATACCAATAGTCACAACACCACCTTTAGTTTATGATGGAATGGCTGAGTGAGAGGCTTGGCTTCGTTTGGTAGAGAGGTACCAGAAGTTGAAGGCTCTAGAGTTTTATGGTTCGACGGATTCCATTGCGGCACACAAATGGAAGTAAGATGTAAGCAACATTTTGGACATGCTTAATGTGGATACTGTGCAGAAGCAGAGGCTAGCAGCTTTCAGCCTCAAGGGTGATGCAGGAGGATGCTATCGGCTTTGTTTTACTCCAGAGTAGAGGTTGACGGCCTCGTGGGAGACTTTTGTGTATTTCTTTGAAGAACAGTATGTTTCGGCTGAAGCGAAAGCCTGGAAGGAGTTAGACCTGGCTCGATTGGACCAGGGGGATATGTTTGTGATGGATTTTGAGAGTAAATTCATGTTACTACTTAAATTCACTAGCATGTGGCACACTGAGGAGAGACAGGCTCAGATGTCCATGATGGGACTTCGCCTAGGTTTACGCCGATATCTAGTATCTTAGAGATTCCGTTCAGTACGGGAGGTGGCAGATGCTGCCATAGCTTAGGAGACAGACACAGCTATATTTATTAAGGGCAAAGATGGTAATACTAAGTTAGGACAGTCCAGGGATAAAGGTAAAGGTAAAGGTAAGAGACCTTTTACAGGCTCAGGATGACCCCAGCATCAGAGTAAGGCGCACATCAGCAGGGTCCCCATAAGAAGGGCAATCAGCAAGATCAGAGGGCACAACAGCAACGCCGATTTTATGGAGCTTGTTTCAATAGCAACAAGCTCGGTCATAGAGCAGCAGAGTGCCGTAACGCACCCACAGTAGGCCAGCAGGGTAGAAATCAGCAGCAACTGAAGCGCACTCGGGGTCGCGGTCAGGGTCAGCAGTTGAGGATTAAGGCACCTCCAGTGGTCCCAAGGATTGAGGGATAGGTACGAACGATTCAGGAGACCCAGCAAGGACAGATAGTCCCATACATTCCAGGTGATGCAGCACAGCCGACTGGTAGAGTGTATGCAGTTGTTCGTCGCGATCATGGTGCGAGCGGGACGGTGGTGGAAGGTACTTTCCTTGTGAATTCCTTTCCAGCACGTATTCTTTTTGACTCTGGCGCTTCGATTCTTTTATCTCCTACGATTTTACGGTTAGACTCCAACTTGTGGCACAGCCATTATATTTTCCTTTATCTGTATCTACTTCTTTAGGGGGGACGTCTCTTTTAGAGAGTGTTTGTAGGATATGTATCATCAGTTTGGACGATTATGAGTTCGTGATAGACCTGATCGTGTTGCGTATGTCTGAGATCGATGTTATCCTTGGTATGGATTGGCTATCTTCCTACCATGTGAGTATAGACTATTTTTCAAAGACAGCCAGTGTGCGAGCATATGATGGATCTGAGTTAGTGGTGGTGACCTCCAGAGGCAATCAGTTTGCGGAGTCATATCTGACATACGTAGAGGAGGTGATATTACGGGATCGGGGCGCAAATTTGAGTGAGATACGAGTAGTCTCAGAGTACCAGGATATCTTCTAGGATATACCAGGATTACCTCTAGTGAGAGAGGTTGAGTTTTGCATAGAGTTGCAGCCAAGCACCACGCCGATTTCCCAAGCTCCTAACAGTATGGTGCATGCTAAGATGAGGGAGCTACAGATCCAACTAGATGAGTTGTTGTCTCAGAGATTCATTTGACGAAGTTACTCTCCGTGGGGAGCACTAGTCCTCTTTTTGTGAAGAAGAAGGACGGGAGTATGCGATTATGCATTGATTATCGTGAATTGAACAAAGTCACTATCCGAAACATGTACCCATTACCGATGATCAATGATTTGTTCGACCAGTTGTAGGGGACTCTGTTTTTTGAAGATAGATCTTCATTCTGGTTATCATCAGTTGCGGGTTCGAGAGATGAATATTCTCATGACCGCCTTCTTGACTCGATATGGGTCTTTCGAGTTTCTTGTCATGCCATTTGCGCTGACCAATGCACTCGTAGTATTCATAGATTTGATGAATCGTGTTTTTTGTCCATACTTGGACCAGTTCGTGATAGTTTTCATCGACGATATCCTCATCTATTCGAGATCAGAGGCCGAGCACGAGCAGCATTTGAGGTTGGCATTGCAGACTTTGCGAGAACATCAGCTGTATGCAAAATTTAACAAATGTGAATTCTGGTTATCGGATGTCAGACATTTAGGCCATGTCATCAGCCGAGAGGGCATTGTAGTAGATCCGGCTAAAGTAGAGGCCGTAATTAATTGGAAACCACCAAAGATAGTTACCAAGATTCATAGCTTCTTAGGTCTGATGGGCTATTACACAAAATTTATTTAGGATTTCTCGAAGATCGTGACACCACTTACACGCCTTACTAAGAAGAGTGTACCGTTTATTTAGGCCACAGAATGCCAAGAGGCCTTTGAGACATTGAAGACTAAGTTGACTTTAGCACTAGTATTGATTATTCCCAGCAGTGATAAGACTTTTTTTGTCTACACTGATGCATCCTTATCAGGTCTTGGAGGTGTATTGATGCAAACCCAAAGAGTTGTAGCCTATATTTCGAGACAGTTGAGGACTCATGAGCAGAATTATCACATGCATGATTTGGAGCTAGCAGCAGTGGTCTTTACATTGAAGGCGTGGATGCATTATTTGTACAGAGTACAGTTTGAGTTATTCACGGATCACCAGAGTTTGAAGTACCTCTTTTCACAGAAAGAACTCAACCAGAGACAACGGCGATGGATAGAGTTTATTAAGGATTATGAGTTCGCTATACAGTATCATCTGGGAAAGGCGAACGTGGTAGCAGACCCATTAAGCAGGAAGCGTCATCGCGGGCTAGCAGTTTTGAGGTGTTTACTATATCGGGATCTTTATACTCTCAGCCATTATGATTTCAGGCTAAAGATTGGTGGGAGCAATGTTTTCTTAGGAGCTATATCAGTATAGTCGTCTTGGGGAGATAGAGTAGTCAGAGCACAGTTAGGGGATTCTTGGATTCAAACCCGTAAGGGAGAGTGATGCAGCATAAACATGTACCAAAAATATTACAAGTGTACAACCGTGTCAAGTTATAGTATAAAAGTTATCGATCCCACGAGGAAGGTGTTTTGTAGGAGAAAATATAAATCGGTTCTTATGTTGTGTGCGTGGCAAATAGGAGTGATGAGTTAATGTGATTGTGAAGAGATTAAGAAGGTGATAGTGTGTAAATAGGCACAAAATGTAAGTGAGAGTGGATGTGACAATGAATGAATGATTTCCACAAGGAAAGATGAATAAAATCAAGAATCAAAAAGGAAAATCAAGAATAAAAATAAAATTCAAGAAAGTAAAGATGGCGGATTCAATTAAAGATATGGATAATCTAGAATTGAATCCACTTCTTAGAAAACGGTAATTTTCTAGAGGGTTCTAGCCTAAAGGCGAATCAAAAAAAAAAAAAAAAAACTAAACCTAAGAGGGTTCTAGCCTCAAGGTGAATTGTGCAAAAAATTAAAATCTAACTAAAAAATAAATTATAAAATCTAAACTACAAAATAAATTGCAAGAATTAAATGTAAGAAAATAAATCTACTCTATAAGCATGAAATAAATCAAATCTATAAGCATGAAATAAATCTAAGACAAGAGGGTTCTAGCCTCTTGGCTATTTAAATAAGAAAATAAAATCTAATTACAAACATGGAAATAAATCTAAACTAATAAGCAATAAAAGAGAAATAAGAAAAACAAACCTTTAAATTAATCTCCATCATCATCTTCATCTTCATCATCCAACAAATAGAAGAAAAGAAAATTTTAAAGTGGTGAAAAAATTATTTTATTAATTGTAACAAAAGATACAAATTTGGAAGGCCTTCTCAATTAAGAGTGACCCTCCTCTCCTAAATAGAGTTATAAAAATTTTCACACCCCTAACCTCTCACTTTCTATCCCTATTTATTATAAACATCAGTGAATGAGAGCCATTGGATCAAATCCTTATCCAAAACCTTCAAAAATCAGCCATTGATCTGTAACTGACTCGTCAGTATCGATACCAGCATTGATGCTGGTATCGATGCCAGCATCGATGCTGGCATCAATGTCCAATAAAAAATCTGCCTTCGTGTATGGCTTCGTCTCGTCGAGATAGTCGATTTTCATATATTATATGTTAAATTCCACCTTCCGGATTGAGAGATATCGTCGTTTCTTTGCGGCCAACCATCTTGAATACATTTTGTTTTCATATTTGATTTTTTTATTTTCTCCGGCTTCTACAAGCTACTCGGCTTAATTCTGGGCTTGAGATTTTTAGCTCTTGCTTGTGTTCTTTACTCAGTTCATGTGTTTTTGTTGAGAGATGAGCTTTTTGGGCTTTATTCTTCATTAACCTACCATTAAAGATAAAAACAATTATTAGTAGTATATTTATTCATTAAAAATAGATAATGATGGTATAAAATTATAATAAAATATGATTATCAAATACCCCCACACCTAAACTCTTGCTAGTCCTCTAGCAAAGAAAGAAAGAGAAAATTCTAACTCACTTTCACAGGAATCGCGGTTGTATTTAACGCATAGAACAAGTCTTTAAACCCCAAGGTTATCCTGGTGGACGAGTTATAGTCTCGTGAGGGTTTGCAGTGAATATACCCACAAAAATTGGTCTATTTGCTAAATTAAAGAAGTCGGTAAATAACTAAATTCACTTGATAACTTTAGACAATCTAATTGAAGCTAGTTATCACTCAAGAAAATATTTTTATAAATAACTTTAAGGTAAATTTCCTAGAAAATCTTCTCATTATAGCAATACAAAACTAAACCAAACTTAGAAATTTAATTTAAAAGTTTTGAAAAAAACATGCTAACTCTTTGTTTAAAATAATATTCAAGTTGCTTGATCTAAAATATTTTCCAAGACCATATATACAAATATAACTATATATATAAAACATTTATTAGTATTTTTATTTTTTATTTTTTATTTTTTTATATTATTATTATTATTATTTTTAACTCTTTCTTCCTTAGTGATTTTTTTCCTATTTTAACGCGCTTTCTAAGCGACCATTTAACGAGTTTTGGGCCAATGGAACCCAACCCAATTGGGCTTAGGTCATTAAGTATGAAAATACTCCTTGGGTTTAATTACTAAGTCAACTTAGGCTTTATAAAATAGAATAACCTTGAATTTAAGAGTTTTTTTTCTTCTGGTGCCCATTTTTCGCACTCTTCTTTTGTAATTTTTTTATATGTATATGTATATATATTCTGAAAAATATGTAAGTCAAGACACTTTGAAAAAATATTTTTAACTCTAAGCTAAGCATGCATAAATTCCATTATTTTAAATAAAAATCTAAGTTAAGGCTTAAGTGAAGTATACTACTTTGAAAATCATTTCTTAAGAAATTTATTTAGAGTTATCATAAAAGGTAAACTTGAGTAAATAACAAACTAGAGATTATAAAATTTAAAATTTATCAAATAAATCAATTATTACATAACTCTATCAATTTGGCAAGTGACGATATTTTTATAATTTTTTTTAGGAAAAGGAAAAAATGACAAAAATGCAACTAAAAATGTAAAATAAAGAGAAAAAAATAACTAATTCTCACCCCCACACATAAATTTTGCATTATCCTCAATGCAAACTCTATGATGCATAAAATAAAGCAGATAAGAAGTAAAGCACTTACATTTGGTCGGCTGATAAAAATCTGTAATTACCTTTGGTCTGAGGAGGATAGAATCAGAAATTTATTCTTCTTTTTTTTTCTTTTTTTTCTTTTTTTTTTCTTTTCTTTTTTTTCTTCTTTTCTTTTTTTATTCTTTTGTTTTTTTTACAACTGAACAAGAAACTCTCAAATAAGAGAAGAATAAATTCTTTTTATTATTCTGAAATAAACAAAACAAATAATGTAAAATGAAGTGTTCAACACGAAGAGTTCGTATTCTACATTGAATCCTACCTTATTGTTGAAAATTCTTCCCCGGATTTTAAATAAAATCAGAATGATATAATCAATAATGTGAAATTCCAAGCATTTCGGGGTGTTCAATAATTCTTGTAACAAAGTAAGGTATGTATTATTGGTGTCATGCATTTTATATTTCTTAATGAACTTAGACTCTTGTACTGTGAAGTTTTATTTTCTAACAACCAATTCTTCTGTAGAGTTCTGAAAATTTAGTTGTTGATTATTCTCCAAGAATCTAAGTTCATCAAGAAAGAATTCTTCAAAATTTAATTCAAAGCAGCAAATGTTTATAACATAGTTTCATTATTCTCAAGGACCTGATCTGCTTCTTCTAAAAACTCTAACTCTCCATCAAAAATTTCCTCAAAACTCAAATCAGACTTTTCTTCTTCTTCTTCTTCTTCTGATCTTTCCTGAATGTAATTTATTTCTAGAGACTGATTATTTAGCTGGTCCCCTAGATTAAAAATGTTGAGATCAGCAGTCAAATTCCCAAAGGACAGCTTCAGTTGACCAGTTCTACAGTTGATGAAAGCATTAGAAGTGACAAAGAAATGTCGTCCTAAGATGACAGGTGTCTGTCCTTTGGGATTCGAAACAGGCTGTGTTTCCAAGACTACAAAATCTACTAAAAAAATAAAATCTTCAACCTTAATCAGAACATCCTCTAACTCACTCATAGGGACCTTAACAGATCTATCAGCTAACTGTAAGGTGCATCTGGTTGGGTTCAATACACCTAGACCCAATTGCTGATAGACTGAATATGGAAGTAAATTGACACTGACCCCTAAGTCTAAAAGCGCCTTATCAATGTGAGTATTACCAATGATACATAAAATGATGGGGGAACCTGGATCTTTACATTTCAAAGGTATAGGATTTGATAGCATTTCACTTATATTGGCGGCTAAAAATACTTTCTTTGGAACATTTATTCTCCTCTTCTTAGTGCATAATTCTTTTAAAAATTTAGCATAAGATGGAATTTGTTCAATTACATCTAAGAGAGGAATATTGACCTTAACCTGCTTGAATGTTTCTAGGATCTTCTAATCTTGAGGGGAGTGTTTCCTAGGCCTGAGTCTATCCGGAAAAGGAGCAACTGGTCTAAACCTATCAAAAGCAGGCTCAGGTTCGGGTTCAGGTTCTTGATCATCTGAGAGGGGTGATTGTTGAATAGATTCATCAGAAGGAGAAGGAGAAGGAACTTGTACTGGATCAAGAGTTTGACTTGGAGGAGTTCTCACTTGATTATCGACCTGTCTACCTGATCGAAGTGAATGGATTGCATTCACTTGAGCTTCATAGGATGAACTACATCCTGTGTCCTTAATGTTGACCACGGGTTGACTCGGAAATTTTCCTTTCTCTCTTTCACTCACGGCACTAGCTAGTTGACCAAGTTAGGATTCTAATCTAGCTATAGCTTGAGTGTTGGAGTTGAGCATTTGTCCGGTTGATTGCATAAAGGAATTCAGAGTGCTGGACATTTGAGTCAACATATTCGTGGTTTGAGTGGAGGCCTTAATTATGGTTTCCAAACCCTTTTCCAAGACATTGAGACGTTTATCCTGATCTGGATTGTGAGGAGTCTGACTTGCAGCTTGATGAAGAGGAGACTAATTTTGATATGGTAGATTTGGTTGTTGAAATTGTGGATGAGAATTAAAAGGAACTGTGTTCCCCCTAGGAAAGTGTTGGTTTGAAGTGGGGTTGAAGTTTTGAGTTTCGGAGTGAATTCCCTGATTACATGCAAAGTTTGGGTGATTTCTCCAACCTGGGTTATAGGTTGAAGAGAATTGATCATTTGCATAACGCTAGAATGTAGCGTTGACCTGTCCTAATGGCTGATTATTTCCTAAGAGAGGACATTCTTCTGAAATATGAGATGGTGACAGACAGTTGTGACATCCTGAAGCTGAAACTTGATTGATTTGAGCCGGGGCTCTTTCCTTGATTTCTAAAGCTTCTTGATACGAGTTGCCGTGCGAGCACCTTTGATCGTGGAATTATCAAAGGTGGGTTGAGGAGAAATAATAAGAATACAAGAATAACTCAGATTTTGGGCGAAGGAAAATACCTCCTCTAGATTATGAGTATGTAATTTACAATCTCTCACAATCTCACTCTAGAATTGAAGAACAAGCTCTCCAAATCTCAATTACAAGTTAATCTCTCTTGATTTAACTCCCTGATTGTTTAGAAACCCTCAAACAATCCCTTATATAGGTGTACAAACGTGGATGGCAATTTGGTAAATAACCAGACCCAAAACCAACAGGAATTCATGTGAACATAATCCCAAACGAACCAGGAAACCCTCGATGAGTCGACTCATGACTGAGATGAGTCGATTCGACAGAAACTGGAGAAATCTCAATAACCAGCGATGAGTCGACTCATGACTGAGATGAGTCGACTCGACAGAATGAGTCGACTCATAGGCTGAAAACTGGGTACTTCGATTCTTCTGCTCGTCGTCTTGTTCCACGCTTCCTCCTGTGTTCCCTTATACTGTTTGACACCCCCTATTCTCATGCTAGTATGAGAATCATCTATCCTCAAGCTCCCATGAGGATCGCTAAGTTCCGAAGAGAAGATACACATGTATCATGAAATTTCAACCTTGTCATCACCTTCATCATCCAGTAATGGAGGCTCAAACAACTTCAAGTACTCAGCATTGATCACCGAATACATGCCTAAGTAAGGCGGCAAATCCAGCCTAAAAGCGTTGTCGCCAATCTGATCGAGAATCCGAAACGGACCATAACGAATAGGCTTCAACTTTTTAATCACTCCATTTCTATGATTGGTTTAAAGCGAATTAATCGATGTGTATTATCCCTAATCCACGGTTGCATACACCAAAACTATTTCTTTTTATACTTTTTTTATAAAAGTTAATTTTTTTTAATGAGGAGAGAATGGAAAGAGAGGAAAATCCTAACTAAAATAAATCAAAATCAATCACTTTTTAATCACTCTAACTCTAGGGTTAAGCCTAACTCAACTAGACCAGCACCTAACCAAAAACTCCTAAAGTGAAAAGATTAAACTTTTACCCGGGTAGTCAGACAGGTAAGGATAGTACTAGAGGGTGATCAGAGATCAATTAAGTACCTCGTTCCTTGCGGAGCACTTTACGCAACCCCTAAACCTTGCCTTAGACACCAACTAATCCAAGAAAACTTAAACCGGTTCAATTAAGAATTTTTTGTTCCTTATTGAGCTCGAATCCTTAGAGCCAATGTCTAATGAGTTTTATTAGGCTTGGGTGGTGTAGTGAGGAATTAGTGATTTTTAGGCTAAGGAAAGGGTGATGAAATCCCTCACCTTTTCTTGAGTATGGGGTTTTGTCCTTAAAAATATTTTTAGGTGTGTGCCAAATCAAGATGCCCAAATCACTTTGGTGAATTCCTACTAATTATATGAAATGCAACCCTAGAAATTAAAAGAGACTAAAAAGGATGAAAAAAATCTTTATATTTTTTATTAAGGTTTACAATCAAACAACTATGAGAAGGGTGAACATTGTTTAAGTTTATTATTTTGTTAGTTAATGTCCAAGTGAAAGGTAAATTTTATTATGATAAAAAAAATCCTTTTTTTAATCCTAATTATCTCTAATTGTGAAGCTAACTAAAGAGGGTGGAATTAAAAATGCTAGAAAGAAGAGTTACTTAAAAGCAATTCTCCAAGTTCTTGATCTCCAATCCGCGATCTTCAAGCTCCAAGTGGTTCCTTCACAAAAAACACACAAGTTAAAGAACCAAATTAAATAAAATCCTACTTAAGCACCCACCCGGCAACGGCGCCAAAAACTTGATGCGCCACAAACATGTACCAAAAATATGGCAAGTGCACAACCGTGTCAAGTTATAATATAAAAAGTTATCGATCCCACGAGGAAGGTGTTTTGTAGGACAATATATAAATCGGTTCTTATGTTGTGTGCGTGACAAATATGAGTGATGACTGAATGTGATTATGAAGAGATTAAGAAGGTGATAGTGTGTAAATAGGCACAAAATGTAAGTGAGAGTGAATGTGATAATGAATGAATGATTTCCACAAGGAGAGATGAATAAAATCAAGAATCAAAAAGGAAAATCAAGAATAAAAATAAAATTCAAGAAAGTAAACATGGCGGATTCAATTAAAGATATGAGTAATCTAGAATTAAATCCACTTCTTAGAAAATGGTGATTCCCTAGAGGGTTCTAGCCTAAAGGCGAATCAAAGAAAATAAAAAGAAAAACTAAACCCAAGAGGGTTCTAGCCTCAAGGTGAATAGTATAAGAAATTAAAATCTAACAGTTAGACCCTGAGGGGGGGGGTGATTAGGGTCTTATGCTAATCTAATCCGATTATATGCTAATTTAAAATTAATTAACAAGTTATCCTAGCAAGTATGAAATGCAACAAGTATGTAAGCTAGGATAAGCAATATGAACAATGAGATATATCCTATATGATGAATATATATATGCAAGGATATAAAACTAACACAAGAGGTAAACTATATGAACTAGATAGTGGATCATATAAATAATGAGCTAATGACAATGGCGACAAGAAATATAAACACAAGTATAAATAAACGCCAAAGCACACTCAAACACAAGATATGATCACGGAGTTCGGACCTTCCGTCCTAGGTCTCTGCTCCTCACTCTCGGGGAGAAATCCACTATCACAACCGGGTTTTCTACGTTCACCCGAACAACGTTTACACCTCACACTTGGTTTTCTAGCTAACCGAAAACTTTACAATCGACACTCTTTTAATCATACTCTACACCCTCACAAGTGATGGACCTAGCCGTGTCTCCCTCAAGTGCTCGGTTACAACCTCTCCCTAGGCTCGTCAACCGACGCCACTCCTCTTGGGACGATCCCCGACTCTCACCACACACTCCTCTCGGTGTACAAGTGTATTACAAAGTGTATCTCACAATTAGGCTCAATACAATAATTGATTGTTCTCAACTATGGATGAGAACACAATGAAAGCTCACACTCAAAGTTACAACTCTCACAAACCCAACTATATTATGAATGCAAAATACAATAAGCTCATGTGGGTGAGTGTAACAATGAGATATAATAAAATCTAACTCAAATAGCAAACTAGCAATAATAAGAATATGAAAATCAATAATGAAATTGCTAGAGAAAAGAGTTAGAAAACTTCTCTATAAATACAAAGAGGACGAAGAAGATTGAGAATGAATCCCTCAATCTGCAGTGAAAACTTCCTCCTTTGTAAACAGAAACCCAAACTTAAACAAACAGTAAAAACCCTAAACCCTTGTTTAAAAACTTTGTTTTAAAAACACTTCTTTGCATTTTTAGAAAGGGGTTTGAGGGTTTATATAGGAGAGAAAAACAACAGGACCAAAAACTAGCCGTTGAACATACGGCGGTCGACCGGCGGAAATTTTGGTCGACCGACGAAGGAGTTCGGTCGACCGACGGAAATTTCGGTCGACCGCTATCCAGTTCAAAAACGAGAAAAACAAGCAGAGACTTCATCGGTCGACCGGTGCGGTCGACCGACAGAAAAATTAAGCTCTCGGTCGACCGCATCGGTCGACCGACCAACTCTCTGATGCATGCTGACGAAGGAACAAAAGAGCGGTCGACCGGTGCGGTCGACCGAAGACTGACACAGCAAAAAACTGATATAAAAACAGATTTTTGAGACTTTTGAAAATATGATAAAAATAACAAATGAAGTCCAAAAATAATAAAACTTTAGGAAATGTATATAAACATGAAAACAAACATGTTACAAAAAGAATTTTCCAAATTGCATTTCCCATTTGTGAAAAATCATCATTTTGCAAAATAGTCCAAAACACGAAAATGTAAACGTGTGAATTTTGACATTTTGGCTAAACCATGTTTTAAAACTTTGCACAATGAGTATATAGACTTAATAAAGTATGTATATGATTATTGTTAAGTCTAAAAACTAAGAATACAATATTTTTATAAAATTGGATATTCTATGCAATGATTTCAAAAACACAATAGTAAATATGAAATATATGGTTTCATATTTATAAACATGATATAAATCCTAAACTAAATTACCCAAGCTTGATCTTGATCTTCATTGTAGCTCAACTTGGTACACGTGTGGATGAAGCTTGAACTTGATCTTTAACTTGAATTTGCATAGCTTCACCGACATTCCACCAACCTCCTCTTGATATGATCGTGTAGGCTTAATCCATCTAACATCCAACTACGTTGTTTGTCTATAATAAATAAGAAAGTACAAATACTAGACAAACAACATTAGTTATAAATTGTTTGTTAAACATCATCAAAACAAGAGGGCCAACAATCTCCCCCTTTTTGATGATGACAAACAATTTACAAAAAGAGATATATGCATGAAGGAAATGAATATATACTTTATAATTCACATGCATATAAATAAGAAAGAATATACTCACAATATTTCTCCCCCTTTGACAACATCAAAAAAGGGGACAAAAGAATTAAGAGAGCGAAAGCTCCCCCTATCAATAAGCATGGGTGAGTATAAAACAAGAAAGATATAGGGATTGCTCCCCCTATCAAAAATCCTCATGAATATAAGAAATGAAGATCATGGCAAACATATGTGAGCAAACATATATGGAAAATATGCTAAACACAACTCACATACATAAAGACAAATGAGAACATATATAAATATATAAAGGGAAAAAATAGTGTCTCATTAACACAAAAATGTAAAAATAGATTTATGAAAACAAATGAGAGAATAACATGAGAATCATGCAAAAAGAGTTTTCGAAAGAAAACAAATCAACCAAATGAAATCATAAATCAACCACAATCACATAAAACCAAACCATCATTGATTTTCAAAAAACAAGAGAGGCAACTATATCTAGCTCTTGAGCTAGTATCAACCCATATAAACATTTTAGCACCCGGAAAATAAGATTTAGGAATAAACACCCAATAAATCCGAAGGGTTATATAAGTACAAACCTCTCATCAAAGCAAAATCAATAATCATAAAAACAAAAGGTTTTATCAATTAAAAATTGTTTTCATATAAAAAGTTTTCAAAGCATAATTTTCAAGAACAAGACAAAGAAAGATAAAAACATTAAAATTCTTAGTTTAAAAATCAAATTTGTTTTGGTACCCAAGAACTCTTGGTACCAAAATATTTAGGGACATGACCCCTATCATTAAAGCTCAAAGCCCTTGGGTTATGAACCCATTTGGGCACATTTAGTGCACGGGTCCGGTCATAGCAATAATTATGCAAATGACCCATTCGATTGCAATAAGTACATTGAAGAGGATGCATTTGATTATGTTGACCATGTGGATGTGCACGAGGAACATTTGCAAATAAAGATGATCTTTTAAGATTATTTTGCAAATGAGAAACATTTTGAAATAATGTTGGTCTACTTGAAATATTTTACGATTTAGAAACTTTTCGCAAATCAAAACAAAACTTAGCTAAGTGACCAACTCTACCACAAAAATCACAATGATACACGTGAGCATGCTTATGATGAGAAATAGGTGCATGTGTGTGTACATGTGATGAAGAAACTTGATGAGATGCACAAGAAGGATTAATATTCTTATGTTTTTGTGCATCATAGCAAAATTTAGCTAAATGGCCTTTACAACCACAAATGGAGCACTTGTAAACTTTGCTATACAAGTGTGCATAGTGTGTAGGTGATCTTGTAGCACTAGATTTAGCACACTTGTCCATAAGTTTCTTATGCGTTCCTTAACAAGATTCAAATCATTATTATGCACAACATCATTGATAATAGAAGTAGAGCATGTATGGTTATCAAAATCATTTCTAATAGCTACTACTTCTAGCATGACATTATCTCTTTCATGAGTTAACTTAGCAAAGTTTGAAAGCAAAGAATCATGATCCAATTTTAATTTTTTATTGTTTTCTTTGAGGATCATATTTTTATTAGAAATAGTATCAAACTTAGAAGATAAAGACTCATGATCGGATTTCAAATTTACATGCTTGCTTTGTAAATCAATGAAATCATTTTGCAATTTCTTGTAGGCATGCAATAATTTATCACTAGCACAAGCAAGTTTATCACTATATAAATCATTATCGAGTTCGAACTCGTAAAATTCACTAGGGCTATCGCCTAGTGCACGTGTGCATGAAGCTACATATGAACTTGAAGCAGGATCCTCCAAAGCTTGTCGGATCACCTCCAAGTCTCCTTGATGCGCTTCTATGAATTTCCATAATGTATAAGCGCTATCAAAAGAATCAAGCTTGTTAGACATAAATGAATCAAATGCATTTAATATAAATTCTAACATAAGCTTGTTCATAATAAACATCTTTTTATCATGTTTGCTCCACTTGGATTTCTCCAACGTGGGCACAATATAAGCACAATCAATGATTTCCCATAAATCGATATTTTTAGATTGAACAAATATTTTGAATCTAAAACACCATTGAGCATAAGGGAAAGCATTGAATTTAGGAGCAATACTAGAATCATAGCCTAAACAAGATGCATCATTCATATCCATAATTTGTAAAAATATGCAAGCAAGATACAAATGCAATCAAAACAAGATTAGCACAAAAAGATAACTTGGATCTTTAACTCAAGGCGATTAGACCTTAAATCAAAGAGCACCAAGCTCTGATACCAATTGTTAGACCCTAGAGGGGGGGTGATTAGGGTCTTATGCTAATCTAATCCGATTAAATGCCAATTAAAAATAATTAACAAGTTGTATTCTTGCAAGTAGGTATACAATCTATTATGGGCAAGAATATGCAATATACACAAAGTGATATATCCTATATGATGAAATATATATGCAAGGATATATAAACTAAGGGTGATATAAACATAAACAAGATAAACAAGATAGTGGACAAAGTGAACAATAGATAATGGCGACAAGAATGATATGAACAATAAGCACAAGTGAGACGCCAAGACAATCACAAACACACAAAGATGATCACGGAGTTCGGACCTTCCGTCCTACGTCTCCGCTCCCCACTCCCGGGGAGAAATCCACTATCAACCGGGTTTTCTACGTTCACCCGAACAACGTTTACACCTCACACTCGGTTTTCTAGCTAACCGAAAACTTTACAATCAACACACTATTGTAATCCCACTCTACACCCACTAAGTGTTGGACCTAGCCGTGTCTCCCTCAAGTGCTCGGTTACAACCTCTCCCTAGGCACGTCAACCGACGCCACTCCTCTTGGGACGATCCCCGACTCTCACCACACACTCCTCACTCGGTGTACAAGTGTATTACAAAGTGAATCTCACAATAAGCACAATATAACAAATGATTGTTCTCAACTATGGATGAGAACACAATTAAGCACAACTCAAAGTTACAAACTCTCACCACCCAACTATACTATGTATGTAAATACTAAAAGCTCAATGTGGGTGTGTGTAACAATGAGTAAAATGAAATCTAACTCAAATAGCAAACTAGCAATAATTAATATATGATAAATCAATAATGAAAGAAAACTTCTCTATAAACACAAAGAGGATGAAGAAGATTGAGAATGAATCCCTCAATCTGCAGTGAAAACTTCCTCCTTTGTAAACAGAAACCCAAACTTAAACAAACAGTAAAAACCCTAAACCCTTGTTTAAAAACTTTGTTTTAAAAACACTTCTTTGCATTTTTAGAAAGGGGTTTGAGGGTTTATATAGGAGAGAAAAACAACAGCAAATCCCAGATAAAAAACCAGAAAATAGCCGTTGGGCAATGGACCAAAAACTAGCCGTTGAACATACGACGGTCGACCGACGAAAATTTTGGTCGACCGACGAAGGAGTTCGGTCGACCGACGGAAATTTCGGTCGACCGCTATCCAGTTCAAAAACGAGAAAAACAAGCAGAGACTTCATCGGTCGACCGGTGCGGTCGACCGACAGAAAAATCGAGCTCTCGATCGACCGCATCGGTCGGTCGACCGACCAACTCTCTGTTGCATGCTAAGGAAGGAACAAAAGAGCGGTCGACCGGTGCGGTCGACCGAAGACTGACACAGCAGAAAACTGATATAAAATTTTGAAAATATGATAAAAATAACAAATGAAGTCCAAAAATAATGAAACTTTAGGAAATGTATATAAACATGAAAACAAACATGTTACAAAAAAATTTTCCAAATTGCATTTCCCATTTGTGAAAAATTATCATTTTGCAAAATAGTCCAAAACACGAAAATGTAAACGTGTGAATTTTGACATTTTGGCTAAACCATGTTTTAAAACTTTGCACAATGATTATATAGACTTAATAAAGTATGTATATGATTATTGTTAAGTCCAAAAACTAAGAATACAATATTTTCATAAAATTGCATATTCTATGCAATGATTTTAAAAACACAATAGTAAATATGAAATATATGGTTTCATATTTATAAACATGAAAACTCAAAAACTATGTATGTATATATATAACTATATATATGCATAGAAATCAAAACTTATGTATATATATATAACTATATATATAGTATATGATTGAGCTTAAAGTACTTAACACACATAATATAAATCCTAAACTAAATTACCCAAGCTTGATCTTGATCTTCATTGTAGCTCAACTTGGTACACGTGCGGATGAAGCTTGAACTTAATCTTTAACTTGAATTTGCATAGCTTCACCGACATTCCACCAACCTCCTCTTGATATGATCGTGTAGGCTTAATCCATCCAACCTCCTACTACGTTGTTTGTCTATAATAAATAAGAAAGTACAAATACTAGACAAACAAAATTAGTGGTAAATTGTTTGTTAAACATCATCAAAACAAGAGGGCCAACAATCTCCCCCTTTTTGATGATGACAAATAATTTACAAAAAGAGATATATGCATGAAGGAAATGAATATATAATTTACAATTCACATGCATATAAATAAGAAAGAATATACTCACAATATTTCTCCCCCTTTGACAACATCAAAAAAGAGGACAAAAGAATTAAGAGAGCGAAAGCTCCCCCTATCAATAAGCATGGGTGAGTATAAAACTAGAAAGATATAGGGATTGCTCCCCCTATAAAAAAGCCTCATGAATATAAGAAATGAAGATCATGGCAAACATATGTGAGCAAACATAGATGGAAAATATGCTAAACACAACTCACATACCATGGCAAACATATGTGAGCAAACATAGATGGAAAATATGCTAAACACAACTCACATACATAAAGACAAATGAGAACATATATAAATATATAACATAGATGGAAAATATGCTAAACACAACTCACATACATAAAGACAAATGAGAACATATATAAATATATAAAGGGAAAAAAATAGTGTCTCATTAACACAAAAATGTAAAAATAGATTTATGAAAACAAATGGGAGAATTACATGAGAATCATGCAAAAAGAGTTTTCGAAAGAAAACAAATCAAGCAAATGAAATCATAAATCAACCACAATCACATAAAACCAAACCATCATTGATTTTCAAAAATCAAGAGAGGCAACTATATCTAGCTCTTGAGCAAGTATCAACCCATATAAACATTTTAGCACCTGGTAAACAAGATTTAGGAATAAACACCCAATAAATCCGGAGGGTTATATAAGTACAAACCTCTCATAAAAGCAAAATCAATAATCATGAATACAAAAGATTTTATCAATTAAAAATTATTTTCATATAAAAAGATTTCAAAGCATAATTTTCAAGACCCAGATAAAGAAAGATAAAAACATTAAAATTCTTAATTTAAAAATCAAATTTGTTTTGGTACCCAAGAACTCTTGGTACCAAAAGATTTAGGGACATGACCCCTATCATTAAAGCTCAAAGCCCTTGGGTTATGAACCCATTTGGGCGCATTTAGTGCACGGGTCCGGTCATAGCAATAATTATGCAAATGACACATTCGATTGCAATAAGTACAATGAAGAGGATGCATTTGATTATGTTGACCATGTGGATGTGCACGAGGAACATTTGCAAATAAAGATGATCTTTTAAGATTATTTTGCAAATGAGAAACATTTTAAAATAATATTGGTCTACTTGAAATATTTTGCGATTTAGAAACTTTTCGCAAATCCAAACAAAACTTAGCTAAGTGACCAACTCTACCACAAAAATCACAATGATACACGTAAGCATGCTTATGATGAGAAATAGGTGCATGTGTGTGTACATGTGATGAAGAAACTTGATGAGATGCACAAGTAGGATTAATATTCTTATGTTTTTGTGCATCATAGCAAAATTTAGCTAAATGGCCTTTACGACCACAAAAGGAGCACTTGTAAACTTTGCTATACAAGTGTGCATAGTGTGTAGGTGATTTTGTAGCACTAGATTTAGCACACTTATCCATAAGTTTCTTATGGTTATCAATGCATGTTTTTAAAGTTGAATCTAAGCATGATATGCGTTCCTTAACAAGATTTAAATCATTATTATGCACAACATCATTGATAATAGAAGTAGAGCATGTATGGTTATCAAAATCATTTCTAATAGCTACTACTTCTAACATGACATTATCTCTTTCATGAGTTAACTTAACAAAGTTTGAAAGCAAAGAATCATGATCCAATATTAATTTTTTATTGTTTTCTTTGAGGATCATGCTTTTATTAGAAATAGTATCAAACTTAGAAGATAAAGACTCATGATCGGATTTCAAATTTACATGCTTGCTTTGTAAATCAATGAAATCATTTTGCAATTTCTTGTAGGCATGCAATAATTTATCACTAGCACAAGTAAGTTCATCACTATATAAATCATTATCGAGTTCGAAATCACAAAAATCACTAGGGCTATCGCCTAGTGCACGTGTGCTTGAAGCTCCATATGAACTTGAAGCGGGATCCTCCAAAGCTTTTCGGATCACCTCCAAGTCTCCTTGATGCGCTTCTATGAATTTCCAAAATGTATAAGCGCTATCAAAAGAATCAAGCTTGTTAGACATAAATGAATCAAATGCATTTAATAAAAATTCTAACATAAGCTTGTTCATAATAAACATCTTTTTATCATGTTTGCTCCACTTGGATTTCTCCAACGTGGGCACAATATAAGCACAATCAATAATTTCCCATAAATTGATATTTTTAGATTGAACAAATATTTTGAATCTAAAACACCATTGAGCATAAGAGAAAACATTGAATTTAGGAGCAATACTAGAATCATAGCCTAAACAAGATGCATCGTTCATATTCATAATTTGTAAAAATATGCAAGCAAGATACAAATATAATCAAAACAAGATTAGCATAAAAGGATAACTTGGATCTTTAACTCAAGGTGATTAGACCTTAAATCAAAGACCATCAAGCTCTGATACCAAATGTTAGACCCTAGAGGGGGATAGTTAGGGTCTTATGCTAATCTAATCCGATTATATGCTAATTTAAAAATAATTAACAAGTTATCCTAGCAAGTATGAAATACAACAAGTATGTAAGCTAGGATAAGCAATATGAACAATGAGATATATCCTATATGATGAATATATATATGCAAGGATATAAAACTAACATAAGGGGTAAACTATATGAACTAGATAGTGGATCATATAAATAATGAGCTAATGACAACGGCGACAAGAAATATAAACACAAGTATAAATAAACGCCAAAGCACACTCAAACACAAGATATGATCACGGAGTTCGGACCTTCCGTCCTACGTCTCCGCTCCCCACTCCTGGGGAGAAATCCACTATCACAACCGGGTTTTCTATGTTCACCCGAACAACGTTTACACCTCACACTCGGTTTTCTAGCTAACCGAAAACTTTACAATCGACACTCTGGCAATCACACTCTACACCCTCACAAGTGTTGGACCTAGCCGTGTCTCCCTCAAATGCTCGGTTACAACCTCTCCCTAGGCTCGTCAACCGACGCCACTCCTCTTGGGACGATCCCGACTCTAACCACACACTCCTCTCGGTGTACAAGTGTATTACAAAGTGTATCTCACAATTAGACTTAATACAATAATTGATTGTTCTCAACTATGGATGAGAACACAATGAAAGCTCACACTCAAAGTTACAACTCTCACCAACCCAACTATATTATGAATGCAAAATACAATAAGCTCATGTGGGTGAGTGTAACAATGAGATATAATAAAATCTAACTCAAATAGCAAACTAGCAATAATAAGAATATGAAAATCAATAATGAAATTGCTAGAGAAAAGAGTTAGAAAACTTCTCTATAAACACAAAGAGGATTAAGAAGATTGAGAATGAATCCCTCAATTTGCAGTGAAAACTTCCTCCTTTGTAAACAGAAACCCAAACTTAAACAAACAGTAACCCAAACTTAAACAAACAGTAAAAACCCTAAACCCTTGTTTAAAAACTTTGTTTTAAAAACACTTCTTTGCATTTTTAGAAAGGGGTTTGAGGGTTTATATAGGAGAGAAAAACAACAACAAATCCCAGATAAAAAACCAGAAAATAGCCGTTGGGCAAAGGACCAAAAACTAGCCGTTGAACATACGACGGTCGACCGGCGAAAATTTTGGTCGACCGACGGAAATTCCGGTCGACCGCTATCCAGTTCAAAAACGAGAAAAACAAGCAGAGACTTCATCGGTCGACCGGTGCGGTCGACCGACAGAAAAATCGAGCTCTCGGTCGACCGCATCGGTCGACCGACCAACTCTTTGTTGCATGCTAATGAAGGAACAAAAGAGCGGTCGACCGGTGCGGTCGACCGAAGACTGACACAGCAGAAAACTGATATAAAAATAGATTTTTGAGACTTTTGAAAATATGATAAAAATAACAAATGAAGTCCAAAAATAATGAAACTTTAGGAAATGTATATAAACATGAAAACAAACATGTTACAAAAAGAAATTTCCAAATTGCATTTCCCATTTGTGAAAAATCATCATTTTGCAAAATAGTCCAAAACACGAAAATGTAAACGTGTGAATTTTGACATTTTGGCTAAACCATGTTTTAAAACTTTACACAATGATTATATAGACTTAATAAAGTATGTATATGATTATTGTTAAGTCCAAAAACTAAGAATACAATTGTAGGCATATAAAATTGCTTATTGGTCCCCTAGCATAGCTCGGCACAAACCGACGAACCAACGAGGCGACGAGATCGACGAATCGCACAGAAGCGACGGAATGCATCCACCCGCGTGCAGAATCAAGCTAATGAGTTGAGGAATCAACGAGTCATCCAACCGAGAGCGGACTCGGACGAATCACGATCGAATCAAGATCAATTTCGGACTCGAACTCAGAAGCGGATTTACTGCCAAATCAGGAATCCAACTTACTGCCAAATCAGATCAACCAATCAGAGTCTCAAGTCAACCGAAACACGGACAAACGAGACAACGGAAAACGACTCGAAAAAGTCGGAAAACACCGCCCGCGGGGGCTCGGCCAAAGCCGAGCCACCTCAAGGTGGATCGGCTTTGGCCGAGCCACCTCAAGGTGGACCTGCCACAACAACCTCGCGTTGGACGTGCTGGAAGCAATGGGGACAGCACCATCCAAGACATGGAAGGACTTGAAAGTCCGGGGAGAGCAAGCTGAGCGATTCCTCAAGAGGAAGAAGGCGGAAAGAGGCCAACCGGCGACGAGTGTTCCAAAGCAAAACTTCGTCCCACGGGGGAAAGGTAAGGCACAAGCTAATGCAGTTGATGCTAATCAACCCTTTCAATTGCAACCTCAGCAATACCCGCAGCAACAAGCACCCCAACAATCTCGAGGACAATGGCAACAACGGCCTCAGAAGCAGAAATCTGCGGAGCCGAGGTTTCCTAAAGTGTACTCCTTCAAGGATGATGAAGTTCCCGGCATCTTCAAATACCTGTTGGAGAACAACAAGATCCAGTTGCCGGCGATCGTGGATCAAGAAGGGGCCAGCAAAGTAACGGATCCAAAGTACTGCGCGTACCACAGAGCGGTCCACCACCCTACGAGATCATGCTACCACCTCAAGGACAAGATCCAGGCGTTAATCGACGTAGGAGTCATAACCCCGAAACCAGCCAAGAATGTGGGGGCCAACGCAGTGTCAATCAGTTTTGGGTCGGTGCCTACAACTTGGTTCGAGCCAAAACGCGTCACCAAAGTCGGGATGAAGACGGTGAATGACGATCCGCACGGACAGCGCCAAAAGGGACTTGTGCCGCACACAACCCCAAATGGCGAAATCCTTTGGGTTCATCCAGATCTGATTGGAGATGAACAATGGGCCGGTTCGTCATCCGGGAGGAAGTCTAAAGGAAAAGGGAAGTCTTGTTATGGAGTCTCTGCTATCCCAGGGGAAGATGACGAAAGAATCTCCACTTTCCTGCTCTCTGAAGAAGAACAAGAAGCTTTTGCGACACGGAGCGGAAATGAATACCACTACAATTATCCGCCACCTAGTGAGCAGGGGGTGAACAAGCGGGGACCAGCCAAAACTCTCACGGAGATGGGAGTGATTGCAAGTCCCACACCGGGTAAAGAAGCTCTACGACAACCGGTGAATAAACCAAAAGAGAAGAATCCCCAAGAGGTACAGAATCCGAAGCAGTCTCGTTTCAGTCGTCCAATTGGAAGAGACAAACCGGAAAGCTCGAAGACTCCGCATAGCTTCGACATTATGGCGCAATTAGCCAACATTCCTGCACGGATAACGCTGTATGAGTTGCTGCGATTATCCAAAGAAACCAGGGAGGCCCTACAAGAAGCTTTGGCCAATGCAGAGGTATTTCTGACTCAAGTCAAGCCGGTGCATGAACAGCCAGAACCGCTGAGTCAACAGTGCAACATAGCGACTAAGAACCTTCCCTGCATTACTTTCACCAAAGAAGATATGCAGACGAAGAATTCGAACCACGATCGGCCGTTATATTTCGTCGGATACATTGGCTCCAGCCAAGTCAACCGAATCCAAGTGGATCCGGGTTCTGCTGTGAGTATTATGCCGCTTCGATTGATGCATTTCCTCAGCATTCCAGTAAGCAAGTTGGCGTCCACAGGCACTGTTATTTATGGATTCAACACTAGTGGGTCAAGACCCTTGGGTAAGATCCGGGTGAAGTGCCAGATGGGAGATCTGAAGACAGAAGTCACGTGTTATGTGATCGATGCGGAGACTTCGTACAACTTACTATTGGGTCGGCCTTGGATCCATAGTAACGTGATAATTCCATCTACTCTCCATCAGTGTTTGAAGTATGTCGACACTGACAATGAGGTTAGGACGGTGGTCGCGGATAAGCAACCATTCAAGGGGTATGAGAATTATTTCACCGATTCTCTCCTTTATGGTAACGAATCCGATACTGAACCATCGGCCCAGGGCACAGACAGCGGAGAAGAAGCTGATTCTGAAGCCGGATTCGATTACAATGGCGGTTTTGTTTTAAATGACATTGTACCCTTTGTAATCAATCTTGACGATGAACAATCGTCAGATGCAGATTGTAACTGGCAACTTGCCGATATTGCAATAAAAGATGATTTAGAGTACTCCTTGTCTCTTGATGATGTGATAAAAGAGCTGTACGACAATCCTGAGTTGTATATGCCGATCCGATCATCCTATGTAACGAAGGAACACCTCCAGCATTCTTTCGGAACAACCATGGTCATCCCGAACAAAGTAAGAGGTGCTAAAGAAGTGATTTACGGTAAAGGAAAAAGCTCTCCGTTACCAGATCATTTCCTAAGTGAAGACGAAGATGATGACAAACCTGGTCGACATCTATCCAAGTATAGTCCAGAAGCGCGCAAGCTCATGGAAAAGCAGGGCTACGATTTCACACTCGGAGAAGGTTTATACTTCGATCGAGGTCCTCGTAATCCAGCCAAAGCAGTATATGTACCAAAAGGTAAACCTGAGGATTATTATAAATATGGGCGAGGCTTAGGTTATGTTTCATCAGATGACGAATGTGGTTGGCAAATCATCGATCAAATTGCTAACAAAGCCAAGAAAGGATACTCTCCCGATGCTTCAGAGTGGGACTCCGATACAAGTCTGGGAGAAGTCTTCAAAACCCTAATGTCAAATATGGCTACAGCCGATCCATCCACCATGGAAGACGACGATCAAATGCCAACATGGGAAGACCCGTGGGTTCACCATCTGAATATGCAATATGGCGATAGGTTCGAGCAAAGAGAACCACCCACTGAAGATAAAATAGTCCAGATTAACATGGGTGATGAGGCCAACCCAAAGCCTATATTCATCAGCGACAGTCTTCCCCCAGATGAGAAGGAGGAATTGATTGCTCTCATCAGGGAATATATCGACGTCTTCGCATGGAATTATGAAGACATGCCAGGGCTCGACCCCAATGTCGCAATGCACCGCCTCGATATCAAGCCGGATGCCAAACCTGTCAAGCAACAGCAAAGACGGTTTCGTCCGCAGATTATGGAAGCCATTGAGGCAGAGGTTAAGAAGTTGATCGAATCAGGATTTATCCGAGAGGAACAACATCCAGACTGGTTAGCCAACATCGTTCCCGTCATGAAGAAGAATGGCAAAATCAGGATTTGCATCGACTTCAGGAACCTGAATGAAGCATGTCCGAAAGACGATTTCCCTCTCCCAATCACGGATGTCATTATCGACAATACATGTGGATTTGAGAGGATGTCCTTCATGGATGGATTTTCGGGATATAACCAGATCAAGATGCATCCAGAGGATGAGAAGCATACGGCGTTTAGAACACCCCTCGGCGTCTTCTGCTATACGGTGATGCCTTTCGGTCTGAAGAATGCCGGTGCCACATACCAGCGAGCGATGACTAAGATTTTCCAAGAACATCTCAGGAAAACAGTCGAATGCTACGTTGATGATTTGGTTGTGAAAAGCCGCAACAAGGAAGATCACATCAAGGATTTGAAGACAATGTTCGATCTCATGAGGAGTCATCAGTTGAAGATGAACCCCACTAAATCATTTCTTGGAATGTCCAGCGGAAAATTTCTTGGGTTCGTCGTCACCACTAAGGGTATACATATCGATCCTGATAAGGTGAAGGCGATACATGAATTGCAGCCCCCGAGGAATCTGAGAGAACTCAGAGGATTGCAAGGGCGTTTAGCTTATATCCGGCGTTTCATCTCAAATCTTTCTGGGAAGTGCCAACCGTTCTCTAAGCTGAACAAGAAAGGAGTATCATTCATCTGGGATGATGCCTGCCAAAAAGCGTTCGAAGATATCAAAACATATCTGGCGAACCCTCCTGTTCTCGTTGCACCGAAATCTGGTAAACCGTTCTTGATTTATCTCAAGGCGATGAACCACTCGATAAGTGCCTTACTAGCGCAAGACGATGATAACGGTCACGAACAGGCAGTTTATTACCTCAGTCGGACCTTGGTAGGCGCTGAGTCTCGATATCCGATGATTGAGAAAGAATGCCTTGCATTGGTATTTGCGATGCAAAAGATGCGGCATTACCTGGTGGGACAGACGATCTACGTTATCTCCAACGTTAATCCAGTACGGGTGTTTATGACGCAACCGGCCTCTATGAATTGGCGGCTAGCGAAGTGGGCCCTTCTCTTGTCCCAATACGATTTGCACTTCAAGCAGCAGAAGTCGATAAAAGGACAGGCGATTTGTGACCTTTTGGCGGCAAACCCGACCACAGATACGGCAGAAGTATATGATGACTTGCCGGATGAAACCCACGAGGTTAACACCACATCACACCAACAAGTATGGCAATTATACTTCGATGGTGCCTCAAGGGCAGTTAATAGAGTAATAACCCCGGGATGTCCTACAGTTTCCTCTGGAGTTGGAGTCGTCTTAATCTCCCCTGGAAAGCACGTGATGCCTCGGGCTTATTCGTTGACTAGTCCGTGCTCCAATAATGTTGCCGAATACAACGCGCTTCTCATTGGACTCAGTTTCGCCAAAGAGCTGGGGGTCGAATATCTCGAAGCTTTTGGAGATTCGCAATTGATAGTCAACCAAGTTCGCGGTGAGTATGAAGTCAGGAATCAAGACCTGATCCCGTACCACCAGGAAGCCATCAAAATGGCAGAATCTTTCGAAGAATTCTTTATTGAATACATCCCTCGTCTCCAGAACGCTTATGCAGACGCACTGGCGGCACTAGCAGTATCACTGGCACAGCCTCCCGAAGCTGAGCTGTTAGTCACAGTACGGACGCATCAACTCTGCGTACCCATATACAGTACGGAGATTGAAGAAGAAGAGGATAGAAACGTGAACGCCAAAGAGGTGAATTCAACTCAAATTGGGTCTGAGTCCCGAGATTGGCGTTTTCCTATCATCGACTACGTCCAATATGGTATCTTGCCAGAGGATGTAAAAGAAAAGGAATCAATCCGCCGAAGAGCTCCAAGATTCTTCTATAATACCGAGACCCATACGTTATACCGTAGAGGGTACGACGGTCTTTTGCTCCGATGCCTTTCGAACAGAGAAGCAAAGGAAGTTCTTAAGGAAGCACACGAAGGAGAATGTGGTGCGCATCAGCCCGGTCCTAAACTGTATGATCGCATCAGGAGGATGGGATATTTCTGGCCAACGATGGTTCGTGACGCAATCGAATACGCACGAGAATGCCACGCTTGCCAGATACATGCGAATTATATGCATCAACCGCCAGAGCAGTTGCACACGTCAACCACGTCTTGGCCGTTCGAGACTTGGGGCATGGACATAGTCGGTCCTATTTTTCCCCCTTCAGTCAAAGGTGATCGGTTCATCCTCGCGATCACAGATTATTTCTCAAAGTGGGCTGAAGCGATTCCGCTTAGAGAAGTGAAGACGAACAACGTCATCAATTTCATCAAGCATCATGTCATTTACCGACACGGCGTGCCAAGAAGGATCATTCATGACAACGGTCCACAGTTCATAAGCAATGCCTTCGTCAGATTCTGCGACAAGTTCAAAATCGAAGATGTTTCGTCGACAGCTTACTACCCCGCCGCGAATGGATTAGCGGAGGCGTTTAACAAGACGATCATCAAGATCTTGTCAAAGCTCGTGAAGACCAATAAACGAGACTGGGACGATAAACTCGGTGAAGCACTCTGGGCTTATCGCACCACCATACGCACGCCTACGGGAGCTACCCCGTATTCGCTGGTATACGGATGTGAAGCTGTGCTACCGCTGGAAATTCAGATTCCGTCCCTTCGGATCGCCCTCGCAACGGAGATGACGACGGAGGAACAACATCAGAAGCGTCTCGAAGAGCTCGAGAGGCTGGATGAAAAGCGTTTGGAGGCTCAACAACACATCGAGTTTTACCAAGCCAGGATGTCAAGGGCTTTTAACAAAAGAGTCCGACAGAGAAGCTTCAAGGAAGGAGATCTGGTCCTCGCTGCTCGCCGACCAATAATTCTCACCTCCAAGAAGAAAGGTAAATTCGAACCCAAATGGGAAGGACCGTTTGTAATAGACACAGTCTATTCAAACGGCGCATATCGCCTGATTACTCAAGAGGGCGCCAGGCAATTAATGCCAATAAATGGGAAGTTCCTGAAAAAGTACTATCCCTAGTACATTCAGGATAACTCATTTACCGGGAAGTTCCTCGAAGAATATTACACTTAATATTCTAGAGGATAACCCAAAATCATTGTCACCACCAAAATCCCTCACTGATCAATTTCAATTGACAGTGAGTCCACCAAAAATGTTTTTCTGGCCCTCTTGATTCTTTCCATGAACAAGAGGTCCACTTTCAGTTCGGAGTCCCTTTTCGATAAACGAAAGAACTCCTTCCCTTTTTCTCTTTGGTTAAACCTTGTTCATGGTTATAACCGGAGTTGAAAATACCACTTCGATAAACGAAGGACCCATTTTCAGTTTAGATAACTCATCCTATAAAAGGCAAGTTTATCTAAATTTTCCAGATTCTCGGAGTGGACACCCCACTTCTAGTTTCTTCTTCGCTGGAAATAGAATATAAAATTCTTCCTTTCCAGAATCAGGGAATAGAATATAAAATTCTTCCTTCCTTGTCTGTTGGGTTCGCCTTCACCCTAAAAGAAGACCGGGAAATAGAATATAAAATTCTTCCTTTCCCGCACCAACCTTTTCTAAGAATCTATCAATCTAGGATTCATCCTAGGAAGTTTATCCCGAATCCTAAGCAGGGATAAGTCTGCGCCTAACACGCGCTGCCGGTTTAGTCTTTTTCCGCACAAAAAGACACCAGAGTCTGATTCTGGGGTATTTTATCCTGAAACCTAAGCAAGGATAAGTCTGCGCTTAACCTGCGCTGCCGGTTAGTTCTTAACCGTTAAAAAGAACACCCGTCCACATATTCAACATTGTGGCAGGTCGTCATTAATAACACCAAAATCCATGCCTTACACGCATGGGGAATGTCATCCTGAATCCTAAGAAGGGATATGCCGACGCCTAACACGCGTCGCCGGTTTAGTCTTTCGCCGTAGAAAAAGACACCAGAAGACCAGTCTGGGGTATTTTATCCCGAAACCTAAGTAGGGATAAAGTCAACACCTAACACGTGTTGCCGGGTAGCCTATTCCCGTAACAATGGCGAAGTCTATGTATTCGACATCATAGCACGAAGTCTAAGAGAATTCATTCTCTTAGCACAACGTTACATGCGAACGGAGTTAGACAATCCGCATGCTAGCCCGACTCAAACGGTAGTCGGTAAAGGCTAATCAAACCCGTTGAAGGCTGGGGGTTAGCCAAAAATCCTAAAGTCAACACCTAACACGTGTCGCCGGGTAGCCTATTCCCGTAACAATGGCGAAGTCTATGTATTCGACATCATAGCACGAAGTCTAAGGGAGTTCATTCCCTTAGCACAACGTTACATGCGGAACGGATTCCGACAATCCGCATGCTAGCCCGACTCAAACGGTAGTCGGTAAAGGCTAATCAAACCCGTTGAAGGCTGGGGGTTAGCCAAAAATCCTAAAGTCAACACCTAACACGTGTCGCCGGGTAGCCTATTCCCGTAACAATGGCGAAGTCTATGTATTCGACATCATAGCACGAAGTCTAAGGGAGTTCATTCCCTTAGCACAACGTTACATGCGGAACGGATTCCGACAATCCGCATGCTAGCCCGACTCAAACGGTAGTCGGTAAAGGCTAATCAAACCCGTTGAAGGCTGGGGGTTAGCCAAAAAATCCTAAAGTCAACACCTAACACGTGTCGCCGGGTAGCCTATTCCCGTAACAATGGCGAAGTCTATGTATTCGACATCATAGCACGAAGTCTAAGGGAGTTCATTCCCTTAGCACAACGTTACATGCGGAACGGATTCCGATAATCCGCATGCTAGCCCGACTCAAACGGTAGTCGGTAAAGGCTAATCAAACCCGTTGAAGGCTGGGGGTTTGCCAAAAATCCTATGAGTATTATGGTCAATCATTTCAAACGTGATGAGGAATCATAATAAAGATAAAGATAAAAACCAATTCCACTAAAGAGAATCAAATGTCAAGGTTTTCAGCAAATAAAATCATACATCAAGCCCATGGCTAAGAATCTGCTGACTGAATTCAGATAACTTCTCGTCATAAGAGCGTCTAAGCTCCTCCTGCAACTCAGCTCTAACAGACTCTTCGTTCGCAGCTAAAGTCCTCACAGCATCCTCCTCTGTCTCAGCCAGTCTCTGCTTCAAGGACTTCAGCTCATCAGATAAAGCAGCATTTGCTTGCTGATTCTGCATCTTTGTGTCTTCCTTCTCACGGAGTTCTCGTCGGAGCTGATCTATCTGAGAATCAAGCTCCTCGAGGAAAGAAGATCTAGTGGCGAAATCAGCCTCAACTCGATCTATGCGGTCCCGCTGCACCTGAATCTCGAGCTCAGCAACCATCCGAGTACTGCGCCATGTCTGTAAGCGAGCATCCAACTCGGCAGCAACGAATGAAGAGGCACCTGTATCCCGGAGCTCATGAAACATCTGAAGCTCACGCTCTAAGCGATCAAGGTCATCAACCATAGCCGTCGCTAGATCCGGACATCCTATGTCCCTAATCAAGTTTATCTTGGAATCGAGGTAGGGCTTAAATTGGCGAAGAGAAAGTCCGTCGTGGAGGAGTTTGCCAATTATAACAGTCAGGGAGGAGAAATAAGAGCGGACTTCTACGCTGATGATGATCTTCTCAGGGTCATCCCCTGATAACAACTCCTTAACGAGGATATGAAGCTGAGAAGGAAGCCCTACACAAAGAAGAGAAGTTCGTCAAAAGCCTCAATGAGGAAATGAACGGCATCGCTCAGCTAATTAAATTATACCTCCTTCCCCTCGAGTCACTGGGGGTGATGGAGATGTAACAACTGTAGCTGCATCGACTGGTGGAGTTGGTCGCACAGCCGGCTCAACATGGTCTTTCTCAACAAAAGCTCCTGTCAAATTCAAAACAGAATTCGCAGAGGCGTTACATTATAGCTGCATTAGTCAAGGTCGACTAGTCCTATAATCAACTCAGCAGGAGGCACATACCTTCAAAGGAACCATCCTCAGGATTGTTAGCAAATGCGGACTCAGGAAACATGTCTCCAGGTAGCTGGTCATCAATCTGAGGTGAGCTATATATGTAGTGCATCATAGGAGTGTCCGCAAACAGGCTTCCCTCGTCAAAATCGTCGATGGAGAAATCTGACATAAAAGAATATAAGTGCCAAAGAATAATGAAGAGACTACAACTAATGGAAATGAGTTACCTCTCACGGGTGCATCAGCCTCTTCGTTTCCAAGGTTCGCCTCCTGCAAATTATCTGAAGGAGCAAGGAGTAGAGGACAGTTAGAGGATACACAAATTCATTAATGTATTATCTAAAGAAATACGCTGTCAGTGATAGATGTACCTTGACTCACAGAATCTGGTCCTACACTGATCTCCTCCCTAATGTCAGCAACCCCTGTAGACTTCTCTACAGGGGGTAGTGGGTCAGACTCATCGGGAGATAAGGGAACAGGATCGGGACTCATCTCATCCTCCCCACGCACTCCTATATAGAAATGGAAAAGCATGAGTCAATGTTCAGAATAACCAAGAAAATGGTTCAAAGAGTAGACGTTACCTCTGTCACTAATAGGGTCATCTCCAGCCAGATCCATGTCAGATGCTCGTGAAGCTACACGAGGTTTGCGGGCCAATCTCTTCCGCCTAGCAATAGGGATCGAAGGTCTCGCCTGAGGAGGAGGACGGAAATCTTCATCCTGATCAACTGTGGTATCTGGAACATCAAACCATAGTCAGTTTCAACACTTCTGGAAGATAGAAGAAAAAGATGAAGTGCAAACCTCGCTCGGAAAAGTCATCGTAATCTTCGGGATCCCCGCCCGAAGCCTCGTCTGTGGAATGGAATGTCCTCTGTCCCTCTTCGTCAATCCGACGAGTCTTGTTCCGTATCCTCTGTGCCCGGGCGTTTTCCCGAATCCTGCGGGAATCAACCTGGGAAGCTGCCTCAGCCTCTAACTCTGCGATTGGCTTCACAGGGATAGTCTTGTTGGCTGCTAACAACCATTTGCAGCTCAAGAAAGTAAGGTTCAACTGCCGGTCAGCACTCGGGAGACTAAATCTAACACCAGTACAGCCAGTCACGGTCCACAACCAAGCGCGGAGACCGTCTATCAAACCACTATGAGTACGAAGCTGCTGACGAGGATTCCCAATGTAAAGCTGGTCATAGCCAAACTGGCGAGCGAATCGGCACGGTAGATATGGTTCGATGAAGCACTGATCCCTCACCCGGAAAGTCAGATAGCCGGGCCTAATATTCACTAGCCAGTTGAAGCAGCCGATGTCTAAATAAGTCCGGTACTCTCTAGGCCTCTCATCATCTATCAAGCATTCACCATATCGACCGGAGAACTGCGGAAAACAAGTAGAGAATGCCCAACACTTATGGACCTGCAACTGCTGTCTGACATCAGAAAATCCGCGGCCCTCCCACCTGCCATTCTCAAGCAACTGTAGCAGGGGAACAGAATGGTCTGTGGCGTTCGGCACCGACATCATATCCGAGCGATGAAGGACAAACCAGGCCATCAGATAAGCGTACGGGAGCTCCACCTTAAGCGTGGGAATCTGACCTGGTAAATCGGTCTCCTTCCGTGTGAACGCACTGGAAAGCTGTCGAAGTCCTCGGTGAATATTAGCCACCATCACCGGAAGAAGTGAGAGTTCCTTCTTATAGGCGAGCTGAACTGCTGGGTAAAGTACCTCCAAGGGCAAGGCGTCGCCAGACTGATATGGAACCACGCACTTTTTCAACCAGATAGCAAGAAAGCCAGCAAGAAGTGTCATTGGTCGAATTGGTGCGGTAGCGTGCCACAAGAATGACTTGAACTTGGTCTTCGCAGGAAAGCCACCCTCAGGACCGCCGGTGGTGTAAGATTGAGCGCCGATCTTCTTCAGTAGACTGTTCACCTCTGAAGGAGTGAATGGGGCCAGCTCACAAATATCCTCGCCATGAGTGCTCTCCAGATTCTTGAACAAGTAGTTCGCAAATTGTTTCAGACTCACACATACCTTGGTCCTCTTTGCTAAGGGCTCCGACTGTGCCAAAGCAATATGGTAATGACAAGTGAGGTCCCATAGAGTCTCATAACGGTCAGGCATGCGATCTTTTAATTGGCTCAACTCATGACTGGAAGGAAAGTACTCCTGGTATAGCATCTGTCCCATGGACAAGCCAGAAATCCTGTGCATCTCGTGAAGAGCCAAGCCTAACTCCCCCTGCCGGGTCAGAAAAGTGTTCGAGTCTGGATTATATAGCTCGAACAAAGCACAGAAATGTCTCAAACTGATAGGCAAGCCATACACGGTGGCACGAACGGCTGCATACAAACCGCAAGCATGCAACTCCTCGCCCCATCGGCTCAAGACGTATGTCGTCATGCGGCTCCACCAAGACTTGTCCGAAGAGTGGACCCAACCGTAAAACCTGTGACGTGTCGCTGGCATCTCCCGTCCCAGAACAGCGAGACGATTCCTCAAGGTGGAAGCGGTAGCAAGGAACTCGTTACGTGGTGGTTCGTCCAGCCCCAATACACCAGGACGCAATCCGGTAACACGACTTCTGCACGAACCAGGAACCGCCGAATGAGTGATATAGCCGCAATGGACACTCATATGATCCTCTGTCAAGCGCCACGACATCTCCCGTGTCACAGCCTGACATCTGAGCTCAGTCAATGAACGATGCCGAGGAATCTCCGGCAAGTATATGAAGCCATTGCCGGTCTTGTGAAGCCAATGCTCAGCACCAATGAATACGGCTTCTGGGTCATCGACAGAATCACCAAATAGGAAATCGCTCTTTCGAAGAGGCTGAGTAGAGCTGGCGTCCTTCACAAAAGGCGCATCTGTGATTAGCTGGCGAATAGCTCGATGACCACCTTCCCTCACCACTTGGGCAACCTCAGTCGACGTGTCCGAAGCAAACTGAGGGGTAGCTGGAATAGGGGAAGGATCGTTGGAGTTCGAATAATGCTCGCCACGCCGTCCATATATTGCGTGGGACGGGAATGATCCAGAAGGGTACCCCACTGCAAAATAGACAGTTAAACACTGGTTAGTCTCGATTATAAAAGGAAATTGAACTCATCTTACAAATAGCTAAGATAGAGTCATTGCCTTATAAAGGGTGAGACGATTTGGCCACATTGTGCAATCACAAAACAGGGTATGTCGACAACATATCCCTGCCTTATAAAACGCAATGTAGTGTCAAATCGCCCCCTTTAATTTTGAGATATGGTTTTGACCAAGCAAAACATATCTTTGAAGCGTCGATCCTCACCAAGGAGAATCAAGGCTCTTCCCGATTGCCTCGCCAAGGAGAACAACGTGGGGTTTAAAAAAGGGTCAATTTACAAATTTATAAGAAAAAAGGGTTTATTTGCAAAAAGTAGCTCACCAGCATAAGAGGGAGGCGCGCCATCAACCGACATGGCAGGGGAACGACCTCTCGAGGCGCGAGACATGACGGCCTGCAAAATAACTCAAAGGGTTAGATTCAAAAAATAATTTCAGCCCTAATTTTTGCATAAAAACCCCTCAAAATTGCATTTTTACCCCCCTGAAAGATTAGCTCGAGGCATCAAATCACACCCTCAACCCTCACATATAACCCCACAAATGCATGAATTAAATTGAGCATGAAAAAGATCCAAATTGTGGAAGATTTACCTGAAGAAAGGCTCGAGATCCAACGAAGATGAGACCTTTTAGGAAACTTTCACCACGTGCTCGAGGGGTCTGAGAGGAATTCTAAAAAATGATTTTTTGAAGGATCTCTCAGTCAAAGATCAAAAGGAAACCCAGATCTCGGATAAATATCAAAGTTTCGAGGAGAAAAGACGCTCGAGGGAAGAGAAAACTCAAAAAGGAGGAAGAGGGGGGGGCCGGCCCTAGAAGAGAGGAGGAAGAGAAGAAAAAAGAAGCCAAAAAACCCTCTTTTATAGCCTTAAACCAGATCTGGCTGAACCAGACCAGACCAGACTGAACCAGACCAAGCCAAATTGGACCAGACTGAGCCAGAATGAGCCAAATTGAGCCAGAATGAGCCCAATTGAACCAGATTGAACCTGGCTGGACTAGACCAGACCAGAGTGAGCCAGAATAGGCCAGATTGAACCAGATTGAGTTAGATTGGACCAGTTTGGGTCAATTTCGAACCAGTTTGAACCAAATTCGAACCAGAATTCAAATTGGAGCTAAATTAAGCATCGAAACGAATTCAGATCAATCAATGGTTCGATCCCTCACCTAGTTAACCCCTCTCCCACATATTGGGAAGGGTCAGAAAGATTTTGAGCCCAAATACTGCCTTTTTTGAGACATCTTTGGACCGGTTCTGATCATTTGAGCACGGAAATACTCCAATAAGGTATACGAGTATAAACTATTTCCTATTGTTGTTGAGAAGTTCCTGGAGAATATTTTTCTAAAAATATTCTTAAGGATAACTCAATAACACGACGTCGGACAACGTGTCACAAGTGAGGATTCAACACCGACAATCGAGCGTTAGTTGCACGTCGAACCAACCAACACGAGTTAAAGATTGAAAAAATCAGGAATCGACTTCAAAGTTCAAATTCCAACAACGGTCAGACAATAAATGCAGCACCGGAACCCCTACAGGCATTCTACAAAGCACTGAATGGCCCGAAGGATTGAAGGAATACAGAACAAAAGTCATTTCCAGGTCCCGTTACACCGACAAAGGGTAGGGGCAATCATATCCAAAGCATTCCAGACTCTTCTATAAAAGAACGAGGCTGAAAAGCTTTGGAGGGGGTATCTGTAGGCGTATAAAACTGCTTATAGGTCCCTTGACACAGCTCGGCGCGATGATTCGACAAATCGACGAACGTTCAAGCAACGAAACGAACTAAAGAGGCTACAAAGCTAACGAACTGCATGTGAACAACGTTAGTGGTTCGGGGAGTCGACGGGTCTTCCAACAAAGTGGATTTGAACTCAAACACCGACTGAGTTTACTGCCAAATCCGGAATCAAGTCAACAAATCAACAAAACAACCGAACAACGGACAAAACAACCGGAAACAACGGAAAACGACAAAACCAGCGCACCTGGGGGAACTCGGCCCGAACCGAACCACCCTAAGGTGGCTCGGCCCAAGCCGAGCCACCCTAGGGTGGCTCGGGGGCCGAGC
>NC_033795.1:64427786-64474773 GCF_001876935.1 Asparagus officinalis
CGACCGGTTCGGTCGACCGAAAACTGATACTCAAAAACTGTATATCTGATTTTAAAACGCTGTTTAAAAATATCAAATAAATTCTAAAAAATGTAAAACTTTGGGGAATGATTGTAGACATGATAATACACATGCTACAAAAACTGGTTTTCTAAAAAGACTTCCCAAATGAAAAATATCATCATTTTACAAAATAGTCCAAAACATGAAAATATGAGATACTTGAATTTTGATGTTTTGACATAAACCAACTTTTGAAACTTTGTGAAATGTTTTTATAGACTTAGTAAAACATGTATAAACTGATGTTCAAGTCTATCCACGCGAACAACAATATTTTCATAAAATTGCATATTCTATGCAATGATTTCAAAAACACAATAGTAAATATGAAATATATGGTTTCATATTTATAAACATGAAAACTCAAAAACTATGTATGTATATATATAACTATATATATGCATAGAAATCAAAACTTATGTATATATATATATAACTATATATATATATACGAAGAAACCAATAAATGTGTGTGTATAGATGATTGAGCTTAGAGTACTTAACACACATAATATAAATCCTAAACTAAATTACCCAAGCTTGATCTTGATCTTCATTGTAGCTCAACTTGGTACACGTGCGGATGAAGCTTGAACTTAATCTTTAACTTGAATTTGCATAGCTTCACCGACATTCCACCAACCTCCTCTTGATATGATCGTGTAGGCTTAATCCATCCAACCTCCAACTACGTTGTTTGTCTATAATAAATAAGAAAGCACAAATACTAGACAAACAAAATTAGTGGTAAATTGTTTGTTAAACATCATCAAAACAAGAGGGCCAATACTAACTACAAAATAAATTACAAAATCTAAACTACAAAATATATTGTAAGAATTAAATACAAGAAAATAAATCTACTCTATAAGCATGAAATAAATCTAATCTATAAGCATGAAATAAATCTAAGGCAAGAGGGTTCTAGCCTCTTGGCTATTTAAACAAGAAAATAAAATCTAATTACAAATATGAAAATAAATCTAAACTAATAAGTAATAAAAGAAAAATAAGAAAAACAAACCTTCAAATTAATCTCCATCTTCATCTTCATCTTCATCATCCAACAAAGAGAAGAAAAGAAAAATGTAAAGTGGTAAAAAAAATATTTTATTAGTTGTAACAAAAGTTATAAATTTGGAAGGCCTTTTCAATTAAGAGTGGCCCTCCTCTCCCAAATGGAGTTATAAAAATTTTCATACCCCTAACCCCTCACTCTCTACCCCTATTTATAGTAAACATCAGTGAATGAGAGCCCTTGGATTGAATCCCTATCCAAAACCATCAAAAATCAGCCATTGATCTATAACTGACTTGTCAGTATCGATACCAGCATAGGTCCTAGCATCGATGCTGGTATCGATGCCAGCATCGATGTTGGCATCGATGTCCAATCAAAAATCTGCCTTCGTAGATGGCTTCGTCTCGTCGAGATAGGCGATTTTCACATATTATATGTTAAATTCCGCCTTCCGGATTGAGATATATCACCGTTTCTTTGCGGCCAACCATCTTGAATACATTTTGTTTTCATATTTGATTTTTTTATTTTCTCCGGATTCTACAAGCTACTCGGCTTGATTCTGGGCTTGGGATTTTTGGCTCTTGCTTGTGTTCTTCATTTAATTCATGAGCTTTTGTTGAGAGATGAGATTTTTGGGTTTTATTCTTCATTAACCTGTAATTAAAGATAAAATTAATTATTAGTGGTATATTTATTCATTAAAAATAGATAATGAGGGTATAAAATTATAATAAAATATAATTATCAGAGAGATTTTCAAAGAACCTAAGGATGATTAGACTATTAGAGTAGATGGAGGCCTTCGAATGAAGGGCGGGATTGTCATACCGAACAATCTACAGTTGAAGAGGGAACTTTTTGACGAGGCACATCATAGCAGATATACAGTGCACCTAGGCACGACGAAAATGTACCAGGATCTGAAGAGGTATTTTTGGTGGAGTGGTATACGTAGAGAGATTGCAGATTATGTGACTAAGAATTATACCTATCAGCAAGTTAAGGTAGAACATCAGAGACCTGCAAGAACCCTACAACCTTTATCCATTCCCGAGTTGAAGTGGGCATATATTTCTATGGATTTTATAGTAGGGTTGCCTAAATCAAAGAAAGGAAATGATTCTATTTGAGTTATAGTGGATAGATTGACAAAATCAGTGCATTTCTTACCCATGAGGATGACTTATACGACAGACACATATGCGAGGATTTTTATTCGAGAGATTATCAGGTTGCATGGAGTTCCAGAGACGATTGTATCAGATTGGGGCTCAGTCTTCACATCCTATTTTTGGAGGAGTTTTCAGGATGATTTTGGCAGCCAGTTATCATTCAGTAGTGTATTCCACCCCCAGACAGATGGTCAGACCGAGAGGGTGAATCAGCCAGTTATCATTCAGTAGTGTATTCCACCCCCAGACAGATGGTCAGACCGAGAGGGTGAATCAGGTATTAGAGGATATGCTGAGAGCGATGGTCAGACCGAGAGGGTGAATCAGGTATTAGAGGATATGCTGAGAGCATGTGTTATAGATTTTTAGAGTAGTTGGGAGGACCACATCCCATTGATTGAATTTTCATATAATAATAGTTATCAAGCTACCATTGGGATGGCGTCGTACGAAGCCTTGTACGGGAGGCCCTACAAATCGCCTATATGTTGGGCAGAGCCAGAGGATAGTCTATTACTTAGCCCGGGAGCATATTCTTGCTGCACAGAGCTAGCAAAAGAGTTATGCAGATCAGCGGAGATGACCCTTAGAGTTTCAGGTCGGAGACTTAGTTATGTTGAAAGTATCACCGATGAAGGGTGTTCAGTGATTCGGTAGACGGGGGAAGCTTTCCCCAAGATATGTTGGTCCCTTCAGGATTATTGAGTGCATTAGAGTTGTTTCTTATAGATTAGACCTTCCAGCATCGATGTCGAGCATACACGATGTCTTTCATATTTCGATGCTCAATAAGTATTTGCGTGACGAAGAGCTGCTGAGGGTGAATGATTCACCAGAGGTTGAGATCCAGGATGATTTGACTACTGTAGAGATTCTGGTATGCATTCTTGCTAAAGATAATAAAAAGCTTAGAAACAAAGTCATTCCATTAGTGAAAGTCCAGTGGAACCGGTAAGGAGCCGAAGATATTTCTTGGGAACGTGAGGAGGATGTACGTCGTGACTATCCGCACTTGTTTGAACAGGTAAGATGTTGATATTTAAACGTGCTTATATGCGTTGATAGATGTGATTGCATGTGTTGTTTAGTCACATTTATACTTAACGCTAGAATGAGTCATTCAACACTTAGCTCTTAATTATTCAGAACATATGCTATATATATAGGGGTTCCTTGTTTGGATTTTTCGCCCGACGTACTAGTTCCGTCTAATTAGGGGTTAAGTGTGGATGCACATATTCTAGATTGGTTAAGTTTAAATGTGGCTTATGATTCAAATCTAGGAATTAATGGTACATAATGTGTACGAGAGAGTTTCCTTGTCTGGATTATCCCCTCTTAGTGCTTTTCTTATATTATTAATTCCTATGATATGAATGCGGAATTTCGAGGACGAAATTCTTTTAAGGGGGTGAATGTAAAACCCCAAAATTTTGTGATATATATATATATATATATATATATATATATATATATATATATATATATATATAAAATTAATAAACAGTCGATCGCCACGGTCGACCGTGAGACCTACAGAAGCTTTTCTCCTGTTTTGAGTTGGTTTCAGATTTCTAAAGCCCATATTCATTTTCCTTTGTTTATATATCAATCTTTCACGAATTTTCTTAGTTTTTCTAAGAACCCTAACATCCACCAAACCCTCATAAACCGTAACTTGATTCTTGGAGAAGATTGGAGGCTTTTGGGCGAGATTTCGTGTGGTTTTTAGCTTTTGGAGTAGAGATCTTCTTTGGTTTGGCATCTTAGACGTTTTTCTACAAATCTCAGGCGAGTTCATCTCTGCTAATGTGACAACCCTGGGTTCACACAAGGCTGCAGTCCAAGGTGAAACCAAGAATGTCAAACCTTCTATGAACCATACCGTGCAATAACATGTTTCACCATCACAATTAACATCTACCTAGTAGAATCAACAATAGGTGTAGGTACAAAAGCAAGTAAAAGATAGTGCAAGAAATAACTGATGAAGTCTAGTAGAATCAACAATAGGTGTAGGTACAAAAGCAAGTAAAAGATAGTGCAAGAAATAACTGATGAAGTGATAGTGATAAAGATAGTGCAAGAAATAACTGATGAAGTGATAGTGATCACATAAATATCTCATCATCCAACATACAGGAATACATAGTCAATGTTTGAATAGATAACTGGAATACTCAACAAGTCCCAAATACAAATATCTGACAATAGGAAATAAGACACACAGCCTTTACAACTTCTAGAATAAGACTCTCAAATACCTAAACAAAAGTCTATTGTGGAACACCAAAAGATAATATAACTAAGTAAACAACTGAAGCTAAAATGCCTCGCCATCAACCTGCGGCTCTCCGGGCTCCTGGCTTGTTACCTAAAAGGGGGAGGGACAACGAGCGTCAAAGCGCTAGCGAGCAACATCACAACTAACCCCAAGGGAACATGGCTCGTTGTATAAGAAATTATAGATAATACATAACAGATCTAAAATCATTGATCTTACTAAAGAGGATTTTAGTATTTAGGAATTTACAACACGAGCATAGGTACGTCGAGCGAAATAATCCAAACAAGAAAACCCTCATGTATATACCTTGTATCTCAAATTGTAAATCCTTAAACACCAAACCCGAAGTTCTAGTACAGGAACAATAATAAAAGAAACACAACTAATCTCAGAGCATAAATACAGTGCCATGTCATAGCCTACATACAGGAACAATAATAAAAGAAACACAACTAATCTCAGAGCATAAATACAGTGCCATGTCATAGCCTACATGAGTATCATGTTATCATGTCATAATCTATAATCTCAGAGCATAAATACAGTGCCATGTCATAGCCTACATGAGTATCATGTTATCATGTCATAATCTAAATAAGTGTCATGTCATAAAACTCCTGTGAGGAAGTCATACACAGGGTTAAGAAATATGTCCGATACAGGAACTAGATACTATGGTTTCCAAACACATGGAATAAGTGGCAAATGTTCAACACGAGGACAAAAATAGATTATAGTCCAACACGAGGACTTCTATAGATTATAGTCCAACACGAGGACTGTGTGACAGTGAAAAGTATATGCGGACTGATATACATAGTCTAAACTCACACGCGTCTCGGTGTACATATCTAAACTTGTGTCAAAAGTCAACCCACATGTACAGATAAATCATTAGCATGGTGAACTAGTGTCAGGTCATCGAGGCGACCCCGAAAAGCAACTCAAACAGATTAAAAATCTGTAAAACACCTCATCAGTCGACTGATGTGTCGATTGATGATGTCAGTCGACTCATATGTCGACCGATAAACTCAGGCAGCATAGCCTCAGCTCACCAGTCGACCGATCTGTCGACTGCGGAGCTGAGAAAACCAAATTAACCCATCAGTCGACTGATCAGTCGACTGATGACTGAGATTTCAGCCCGTCAGTCGACTGATCAGTCGACCGATTGACTGCAGAAACTCTGTACAGGTTGTTATTCACCCAAAAATTTCTCTAAACTCCTCCCCATCCATCCTAAGCATGAAAATACTGATTTTATCATATATGTACCAAACGAAAATAAAGGATCTACATGTGAACATTTATCAAAAACCTTAAACACATAAAAACATGTTTGAAAACGTTTTAAATAAAGGATCTACATGTGAACATTTATCAAAAACCTTAAACACATAAAAACATGTTTGAAAACGTTTTGAAATCAATAAATCATGAATCTTAAACACATAAAAACATGTTTGAAAACGTTTTGAAATCAATAAATCATGAATTAACTCTTGACAAACGTTTTCAGATCTAGATCCCTCTAATAAAACATCGTTAGTCTTTTTATAAACTGAGATGCTCAATACCTCACCTCATATACCATAAAGATTCATTCTTTGTACTAAAAATACGTTTTTGGCTAAATCAAAACTCATTAAACTCAATAAATTCGTGTAAAACAAAAGGGACAGAGTTGTAAACTCAATAAATTCGTGTAAAACAAAAGGGACAGAGTTGGGCGAGATGTTACTCGCCTCTGGGTGATTAACAACTCCTGGATCTGAGAGAGAGTGGATCCCCTTGCTGCAATGTGAAGATTTCGACGGAAATCCTGCAAGTTCTCCCGCAAAATCACCAAGAACAAAACTAGAGTTTAAGATAGGGGAGAGGGGATAGGGTTTTCTCAGGTCTGAAGATGAGAGGGGTGATTTCGGGTGAAGGGGAATATATACGAACAGTTAAACCCGACCCAAACCCAAACCAAAACAAAACAGACGCGAAACCTGAAAAACTGGAAATCAGCGTATCAGTCGACTGATGTGTCGACCGATACAGTCAGTCGATTAATGTGTCGACTGATCTGGAAAAATTCAGTTTTGTGCATGTTTTTGCTAATTTGTAAAAACAACGCACAAAACTCTACACCCATACTCTTATATCATCTCAAATAACTTGCTATCATGTATTTTAATAACCTCAAGCTATTTATCATAAAAGAATTATTTATTTACTAATAACTCACATATATTCATATAAAATTACGGGGTTCTACATTCTCCCCCCCCCCCCAGTCCTCGAAATTCGGAAACCATACGCATCTCACAACATGAACTTCCAGATAAACATATAGAGATATTTATACTTAATGATCTAAAATGGTAATATTACCGTTCAAACCCTAATCTAGTGGAACTAGTACATCGGGTGAAAAATCCAAACAAGGAACCCCCCCCATATATATACAATGTGTTCTGAAAGATTAAGAATTAAGCACGAATATTCTCATTCTAGTGTTAAATGTAAATATAACCAAAGATATAAACATCATGCAAGATACACATCATAAAAGTTTAAATTTTACCTGTTCAAACAGGTGTGGATAGTCGTGACGCAAATCCTCTTCGCGCTCCCAAGAAATCTCCTCAATGCCTCCTCGATTCCACTGAACTTTCACCAAGGAAATTACCTTGTTTCTAAGTCTCTTGTCCTCTCTCGAAAGAATACGAACCGGAATCTCGACAGTAGTCAAATCCTCCTGAAGCTCAATCTCTGGTGTATCCAATACTCGCTGCTGCTCCTCATCATGCAAGTGTTTCTTAAGCATAGAAACATGAAACACATTGTGTATACTAGACATCAATGCTGAAAGATCTAGTCTGAATGACACAACTCCAACACGCTCCAGAATCTGAAATGGTCCAATGTATCTCAGCGCAAGCTTCCCCCGTCGTCTGAATCGCTGTACGCCTTTCATAGGCGACACCTTCAGCATAACTGAGTCTCCAACCTAAAACTCCAAGGGTCTTCGTCTCTTATCGGCATACCTCTTTTGCCGACTCTGAGCTGCTAGAATCCTCTCTCTGATCAAGGCTATCTTCTCAGTAGTCTGCCTCACCAGCTCCGGCCCAAGCATCAAGCTGTCCTTCGGCTCGGCCCAACATATCGGTGACCTACAAGGTCTCCCGTATAATGCTTCATACGGGGCCATACCAATCGTCGCTTGATAACTATTGTTATAAGCGAATTCTACCAGTGGAATATGATCCTCCCAACTGCCCTGAAAGTCAATGACACAAGCTCGCAACATGTCTTCCAACACTTGATTTACTCTCTCTGTCTGACCATCCGTCTGAGGGTGGAAAACACTGCTGAATGATAGACTGCTGCCAAAAGAGTCCTGAAAACTCCTCCAAAAGTGCGAAGTGAACACCGAACCTCGATCCGATACAATTGTGTCTGGAACTCCATGAAGTCGAACTATCTCCCTGATAAATATCCTCGCATATGCCTCGGCGGTATAGGTAGCCCTCACTGGAATGAAATATGCCGACTTCGTCAACCGGTCCACAATCACCCAAACTGAATCATTCCCCTTCTTCGACTTCGGCAATCCTACAATGAAGTCCATAGAAATGTCCGCCCACTTCCACTCCGGAATGGGTAAAGGCTGAAGTGTTCCTGCCGGTCTCTGATGCTCCGCCTTTACCTGCTGACAGGTAAAGCACTTAGCCACATACTCTGTAATCTCCCTTCGCATACCACTCCACCAAAAGTGTCTCTTCAGGTCCTTGTACATCTTAGTAGTCCCTGGATGTATAGTGTATCGAGTACGATGAGCTTCATCAAGTAACTCTTTCTTTAGCTCGGCACTGGCTGGCATGACTAGTCTGCCCTTCATCCGAAGGCCTCCATCTGCTCCAATGATCCAATCAGTCTTAGGCTCCTTGGAAATCTCCTCCTTTCGGATTTGAATCCAAGAGTCTCCTAACTGGGCTCTGACAACTCTGTCACTCCAAGATGGCTGCACTGACACAGCTCCCAAAAATGCGTTGGTTCCTCTAATCTCGGGTCTAAAATCAAACTGGCTAAGAGTGATAAGATCCCAATGTAATGAACACCTCAAAGCTAAAACCTGATGTCTACGCTTCCTACTTAAAGCATCTGCCACGACATTCGCCTTCCCCGGATGGTACTAGATCGCGAACTCGTAGTCCTTAATAAACTCAATCCATATCCTCTGTCTCTGGTTGAGTTCCTTCTGGGAAAAGAGGTACTTCAGACTTTGATGGTCTGTGAATAACTCAAACTACACTCCATATAAGTAGTGCCTCCATGACTTCAGTGCAAATATCACTGCTGCTAACTCCAAGTCATGAGTGGGATAGTTCTGCTCATGCATCCTCAACTGCCTTGAGATATAAGCTACTACCCTCTAAGTCTGCATCAATACGCCTCCTAAGCCTGCCAACGATGCATCTGTATATACGACGAATGTCCTGTCGCTGCTCGGAATAGTCAAAACCGACGCTGTAGTCAACTTAGTCTTCAAAATACCAAAGGCCTTCTGGCACTCCATGCTCCAAATTGTTGGCCTTCTTGTTTTGATGATGATTTACAAACAATTTACATCTAATATTGTTTGTCTAGTGTTTGTGTTTTATATTTATTCTAGGCAAACAATATCTTGGAGGATGGATGGAATAGAGCTTCAACGATCATATCCAAAGGAGGTTGGCGGAATGTTATACATGCATATGTTTTGGGTTTTCATGCTTATATATATGAAATTATATATTTCATATTTTCTATTGTGTTTTTGAAAACATTGCATAGAATATGCAATTTTGTGAAAATATTGTATTCTTAGTTTGTAGACTTGAATATCAGTTTATACATGTTTTACTAAGTCTATAAAAACATTTCACAAAGTTTCAAAAGTTGGTTTATGTCAAAACATCAAAATTCAAGTATCTCATATTTTCATGTTTTGGACTATTTTGTAAAATGATGATATTTTTCATTTGGGAGGACCTTTCTGATAACCAGTCACTGTAGCATGTTTATTATCATGTCTACAATCATTCCCCAAAGTTTTACATTTTTTGGAATTTATTTGATATTTTTAAACAGGGTTTTAAAATCAGCAAATCAGTTTTTATATATGTCAGTTTTCGGTCGACCGAACCAGTCGACCGAACCGGTCGACCGAACCTGAGTTCATATGCTTACTGGGCGACAGAGAGTCTGTCGGTCGAGCAGTCCGGTTGACCGATAAAATTTTCGGTCGACCGATGAATTTTCCGGTCGACCGACGAGAGCTTTTCAGCTTCCAACGGCTAGTTTTCTTACTCGGCCGATGAATTTTCCGGTCGACCGACGAGAGCTTTTCAGCTTCCAACGGCTAGTTTTCTTACCGTTGCTGGGGCTGTTTCTGTCTTTTGACTTGGGATTTTTAGCTGAGGTTTTGGAGAATATAAATACTCTCTTTGATCTTAGTTTTCATAGAAGCCAAGAAGTTTTTAAATAAGGGTTTTAAAAAGAGTTTAAGCTTGTTTAAGCTTGTTTAAGGGTTTGGTTTAAAGCAGTTTTAGCTTTCACAAGTGGAGGAGATTATCTTATTGTTTAGGCCTTAAATCTCCATCTCTCCATCTTGATCTAGAGAAGTATTCCTAAACTCAACTCTAGCTTTTACTTATAATTATTTGTTAATTATCATTTCTATTAAAGCTAGTTTTATATTGAGTTTAGATTTGATTTTATTTTACTCATTGTTACACACACACCCACATTGAGCTTTTAGTATTTACATACATAGTATAAGTTGGGTGGTGAGAGATTGTAACTTTGAGTTGTGCTTTCATTGTGTTCTCATCCATAGTTGAGAACAATCATTTGTTATATTGTGCTTATTATGAGATTCACTTTGTAATACACTTGTACACCGAGTGAGAAGTGTGTGGTGAGAGTCGGGGATCGTCCCAAGAGGAATAGCGTCGGTTGACGTGCCTAGGGAGAGGTTGTAACCGAGCACTTGAGGGAGACACGGCTAGGTCTAACACTTAGTGGGTGTAAAGTGGGATTACAATAGTGTGTTGATTGTAAAGTTTTCGGTTAGCTAGAAAACCGAGTATGAGGTGTAAACGTTGTTCGGGTGAACGTAGAAAACCCGGTTGATAGTGGATTTCTCCCCGGGAGTGGGGAGCGAAGACGTAGGACGGAAGGTCCGAACTCCGTGATCACTTGATTGTGTTTGAGTGTGCTTTGGCATTCACTTTTATTTATGTTCATATCTTATATCGCCATTGTGCATTGCTTATTACTATATCATCCACTATTTTGTTTAGATTATCTACCCTTGTGTTGTTTATATATATTTGCACATACATTGCCTATATCTCATTATTAGGATATATCTTGTTGTTCATATTGCTTATCCTAGCTCATATATATTGTTATATTTCATACTTGCTAGGATAACTTGTTAACTTATTTTAATTGGCATATAATCGGATTAGATTAGCATAAGATCCTAATCACCCCCCCTCTAGGGTCTAACACAAATGAACTGTACGCCCTTCTTCGTAAGGTGTGTAATTGGCGTCGAAATCTTTGAAAAGTCCTGAATGAACTTCCTATATTATCCAACTAAACCCAAAAAGCTGCGAATCTCTGTCACCATCTTCGGTGGCTCCCAATCAAGAACTGTCGTGACCTTGGCCGGGTCCACTGCTATGCCCTCTCTACTGATGATGTGGCCAAGAAAACTAACTTCTGAAAGCCAAAATTCACACTTGCTGAACTTGACATACAGCTGATGCTCCTGCAGAGTCCTCAACGCTATCCGTAGGTGCTTCTCATGACCTGCCTCCGATCTCGAGTAAATGAGAATATCATCGATGAAAACAATCACAAACTGATCTAAGAAAGGATAGAAAACCCGGTTCATCAAGTCCATGAATACCGCGGGTGCATTGGTCAACCCAAATGGCATGACCAAGAACTCGAAAGAACCATATCGAGTAAGAAAGGCGGTCTTGGGAATATCAATATCCCTAACCCGTAACTGATGATAGCTAGAACGAAGATCAATCTTTGAGAAATACTGCGCACCCTGCAACTGGTCAAACAAGTCATTAATCCTAGGTAGTGGGTACCTATTCCGGATAGTGATATTGTTCAACTCTCGATAATCTATGCATAATCTCATACTACCATCCTTCTTCTTCACGAAGGGGACCGGCGCGCCCCACAGAGAATGACTCCGACGAATAAAACCCTGAGCTAATAACTCGTCCAACTGGGTCTGAAGCTCCCTCATCTCAGCTGGTGCCATACGATAGGGTGCGCGGGATATCGGGGCTGTGCCTGGCTGCAACTCAATATAGAACTCTACCTCTCTCACTGGGGGTAATCCAGGTATGTCCTGAAAGACATCCTGATACTCTGAGACAACTCTAGTCTCTAATAACTCAGCACCCTGATCCCGTCACATCACCTCCTCGATGTACGCCAGAAATGACTCGGTAAATTGGTTGCCCTGAGAGGTGGCTACAATCATCTTGGACCCATCGGACGCTCGCAGCTTGACTGTCTTCGCAAAGCAGTTAATACTAATATGGTAGGAAGACAACCAATCCATACTAAGGATGATATCGAACTCGGACATATGCAACACTATCAAATCAACTATGAACTCCGACTCGTCTAAACTGACGGTACACCTCCTACAAACGCTCTCTAGAAGCGATACCTTACCTAAACGGGTGGAAACAGATAAATGGGTGTCTAGAGGCTGAGCTATGAGCTGGAGTCTAGCCATAAATGCATGAGAGATGAAAGAGTGCGAAGCTCCCGAATCGAAAAGAATACGGGCGGGGAAAGAATCCACAAGGAACGTACCCTCCACTACGGCTCAGCTAGCTCCATGATCACGGGGAACTACTGCATAAACCCTGCCTGTGACTGAAGACTGCTCTGCTACTGGAGATGGAGAATATGGGACAATCTGCCCCTGAGGAACCTCCTGAACTTCTCGAACCTGCCCCTCAGTCCTCTGAGCTACTGGCGGTGCCTCGAGTCTGTTCTGCTGGCCCTGACCTCTACCCTGCTGGCGCTACTGCTGGTTCGGATCCTTACCCTGCTGGGCTCCTGCTGGTGCGCTACGACACTCCGATGCCTTATGCCCGTCCTTATGATAGTTAAAACAAGAACCCTAGAACTTGCGCTGCTGATGTGCTCTCTGATCCTGCTGGGGTCCATTCTTATAAGAGCCCTGATGCTGCTGCTGATGTCCAGAAAAAGATCTCTTGTTCTTGCCTTTGTCACCACTTTGCCCTGCCTTGGCCTTCCCTTCCTTATCCTTCTGGAACATGCTAGTCTCAATCTCCTGTGAAGTGGCGGCCTCAGCTACCTCCCTAACTGAATAGAACCTCCTCGAGAATAGGTATCGGCGGAGATTAGGGCGAAACCCTACCAAGAACATCTAAGCCTGACGCTCTCCTGTCTGCCACATACCCGTGAAATGTAGCAACTCCATGAACCTACTCTCAAAATCTGCAATGGTCATGTCCCCCTGAGTCAACCTGGACAACTCAAGCTCCTTCCCAGTCTGTGCTACATAAGAAATATAATGCCCATCTAAGAAGTATATGAAGTCCTCCCATGTGAGGGTCATCCTCTGCTCTGGAGTAAGCTGAAGTCGGTACCATCTCCCGGCATCTCCCTTCAAGCTGTAGGATGCCAATCTCTGCTTCTGAACTGAATCCACACTGAGTATGTTAAGAATATTACCCACATCCTCCTTCCACTTATGGGCTGCAAGAGGGTCTGGTGATCCCTGGAACTCTGGTGCCCTCATCTTCTGGTACCTCTCTACCATACGGAGCCAAGCCTCCTACTCTGTGGCTCTATCTAGGACTGCTAGAGGAACAGCTGCAGGCGCTACCTCTGGGTCTCTCTCTCTCTGATTGGGACGACTGGTATCCCCTGTGGTGGAACTACTGGAGGTGGTGGTGTCCGCGGTGCTATATGAGTCATCACTAACTCCTCAATGGCTGTCATCCGGGCAATCAGAGGAGCCATGATATCCACTAAATACTTAGGAGCCTGCTGCGGCTCCGGTAGCCTGCTGCGGCTCGGGTGGAGCCTACTGAGGCTCGGATTGAGCTGGCTGCTGCTCAGATGGTGTCTGTTGTGACTCTGCATGGCTAGCTCTCCGAGTACGAGGTCTACCACGTCCTACCATCTCTCTGATCATAAGAAAATAAGAGTTTATGAGTCAAAATAGACCTTTATAAATAACGTATCACATTGAAATTTTCACATCATATAGTATTCACACAAATACTTTAAATTTACACCAAATAGTTATCATAAAAAAAAAATTCTCAAATTTTGAGATATACGCATATATCGTCCTCACTCATACTAGGAACTCCCTACGGACTCTATACATGAATCCTAAAAAACTCAATCCTAGCTCCACGACTCGACACAGGATGATCCTAAGGATATTAGAACTAGAGCTCTGATACCAACTGTGATGCCCCTGGGTTCACACAAGGCTGCAGTCCAAGGTGAAACCAAGAATGTCAAACCCGCCATGCACCACACCGTGCAATAACATGTTTCACCATCACAATTAACATCTATCTAGTAGAGTCAACAATAGGTGTAGGTACAAAAGCAAGTAAAAGATAGTGCAAGAAATAACTGATGAAGTGATACTGATCACATAAATATCTCATCATCCAACATACAGAAATACATAGTCAATGTCTGAATAGATAACTAGAATACTCAACAAGTCCCAAATACAAATATCTGACAAGAGGAAATAAGGCACACAGCCTTTACAACTTCTAGAATAAGACTCTCAAATACCTAAACAAAAGTCTACTGTGGAACACCAAAAAAAAATATAACTAAGTAGACAGCTGAAGCTAAAATGCATCGCCATCAACCTGCGACTCTCCAGGCTCCTGGCTCGTTACCCCCAAGGGAACAGGGCTCGTTGTATAAGAAATTATAGATAATACATAATAGATCTAAAATCATTGATCTTACTAAAGAGGATTTTAGTATTTAGGAATTTACAACACGAGCATAGGTACGTCGAGCGAAATAATCCAAACATGGAAACCCTCATGTATATACCTTGTATCTCAAATTGTAAATCCCTAAACACCAAACCCGAAGTTCTAATACAGGAACAATAATAAAAGAAACACAACTAATCTCAGAGCATAAATACAGTGCCATGTCATAGCCTACATGAGTATCATGTTATCATGTCATAATCTACATAAGTGTCATGTCATAAAACTCCTGTGAGGAAGTCATACATAGGGTTAAGAAATATGTCCGATACAGGAACTAGATACTGTGGTTTCCAAACACATGGAATAAGTGGCAAATGTTCAACACGAGGACAAAAATAGATTATAGTCCAACACGAGGACTTCTATGGATTATAGTCCAACACGAGGACTGTGTGACAGTGAAAAGTATATGCAGACTGATATACATATTCTAAACTCACACGCGTCTCGGTATACATATCTAAACTTGTGTCAAAAGTCAACCCACATGTACAGATAAATCATTAGCATAGTGAACTAGTGTCAGGTCATCGAGGTAACCCCGAAAAGCAACTCAAACAGATTAAAAATCTGTAAAACACCTCATCAGTCGACTGATGTGTCGACTGATGACGTCAGTCGACTCATATGTCGACAGATAAACTCAGGCAGCACAGCCTCAGCTCACCAGTCGACCGATCTATCGACTACGGAGCTGAGAAAACCAAATCAACCCAACAGTCGACGGATCAGTCGACTGATGACTGAGATTTCATCCCGTCGGTCGACTGATCAGTCGACCGATTGACTGCAGAAACTATGCACAGGTTGTTATTCACCTAAAAATTTCTCTAAACTCCTCCCCATCCATCCCAAGCATGAAAATACTAATTTTATCATATATGTATCAAACTGAAATAAAGGATCTACATGTGAACATTTATCAAAAACCTTAAACACATAAAAACATGTTTGAAAACGTTTTGAAATCAATAAATCATGAATTAACTCTTGACAAACATTTTCAGATCTAGATCCCTCTTATAAAACATCGTTGGTCTTTTTATAAACTGAGATGCTCAATACCTCACCTCATATACCATAAAGATTCATTCTTTGTACTAAAAATACGTTTTTGGCTAAATCAAAACTCATTAAACTCTATAAATCCGTGTAAAACAAAAGGGATAGAGTTGGGCGAGATATTACTTGCCTCTGGGTGATGAACAACTCCTGGATCTGAGAGAGAGTGGATCCCCTTGCTGCAATGTGAAGATTTCGACGAAAATCCTCCAAGTTCTCCCCCAAAATCACCAAGAACAAAACTAGGATTTAAGATAGGGGAGAGGGGCTAGGGTTTTCTCAGGTCTAAAGATGTGAGGGGTGATTTCGGGTGAAGGGGAATATATACGAAGAGTTAAACCTGACCCAAACCCGAACCAAAACAAAACAGACCCGAAACCTAAAAAACTGGAAATTAGCGTATCAGTCGACTAATGTGTCGACCGATACAGTCAGTCGACTGATGTGTCGACTGATCTGGAAAAATTTAGTTTTGTGCATGTTTTTGCTAATTTGTAAAAACAACACACAAAACTCTACACCCATACTCTCATATCATCTCAAATAACTTGCTATCATGTATTTCAATAACCTCAAGCTACTTATCTTAAAAGAATTATTTATTTACTAATAATTCATATATATTCATATAAAATTACGGGGTTCTACAACTAATCACCCTCCTAGTTTTCAAAATATTTTTAAAGAGTTTTTAACATGTTTTATAGAGCCAAATTGACTAGTTTATGAACACTACAAGAAATCTGATATTTAACGACCAAAATTAGTGAAGGGACCAGTTGACCGTCGTTAATGTGTATGTAATAACGACGGGTTTTTAAAGCCTTCGTCGAGTGATTACAAATATTATAGGAATGATGTGAGATGGGTAACGGTTTTCTAGTCCCTTCATTAATTTAATCCTAATACCGTCGTTATTGGGTCTCCTGAATAACGAAGGGTTCCATCACCATCATTGATGATACTCCTAATCATAATAGGAATGATAGTTAAACCTATTACTATTAATTAACAATACCCACAATACAAATCCCCAAACCCGAACCCGTATTCTACAATTCCCAAACTTCTGACTAATTAATTATCTCTCAGCCGCCATATCAATAAATTAACCTAGCTTATATTTTCTAAAAGTCTTCATCTTCTTCGTCAATACCTTCACGCCGCCGATCATCCCAGCGCCGCCGCTGCTCCAGCGTCGCCTCCCCGACGTTGCCCGCCGCCCCATCGTCGGCAGCTAACCCAGTCCGCCCACCTTTCGACGTTGCTGCAGCAAATCCCAGCACCGCCGTCGTCATCTCGAGATCAGGCCGCTCCTCGTCGTCGCGCGCCGTCTCGAGTTCAGTCGGCGTCGTCAACATCTGTTCGTCGGCTCCAGTTCGTCGGCGAGAGTCGGCGTCATCTTGAGTTCCCCGTCGTCAACTACAGTTCGTCGTGGTCTCGAGTCGTCGTACGTCTTCAGTTCGTCTGCAGATCTCGTCGTCGAGATCTCGTAGCCGTCGAGCAACGCCACAGAACCGCCCAGCGTCGTCGTCGCCCCAGCGCCATCGCCGCCCCAGCGCCGTCGTCGAGAACTCTTCCTCCATCGCGCGGCTCGACGTACGGTAACTTGTTCAGTTACTGTTTGATTTTAGTACACACCCTATACTTTAAACTAGATTGCACTTAAGTACCCCTTGTAACAATTAAAGCCAAAAAGATTTATGAATTTGCAAATAGGTGTTGATTCTATTCTTTCCATCAAAAAATATTTATATGATTGTTTAAAAACTTGTTCAGTTACGGTCTCTTATTTCTTAAAACATTTATATGATTGTTTAAAAATATTTATGAATTTGCTAAATTGATTCCTCGAAGGTAATTTTTGCAGTTACTGTTTGATTTTAGTACAGACCCTATAGTTTCAACTACTTTGCACTTAAGTACCCCCTTGTAACAATTAAAGCAAAAAACATTTATGAATTTGCAAATAAGTTTTGATTCTATTCTTCCTATAAAAAAATATTTATATGATTGTTTAAAAACTTATACCAATCCCACCGATAAGTAATTGCTTAAGGAAATTATTGGAACAAATTGACAAGCATTGGTCATCATGATCATTATCTAGATTTGGAGAATTCCAATGGCAGACAAGATAGTATTCAAAAGTTCTTTATTCTTAAAACTATGATATTTCTATTATTCACGTACTCCGTCTACATCTCCACTTTCACGTGTTGTCCAAATCCTTACTCAATCCCCGCTCTTTTGACTGCTCACTCAAATGTTCATCGCTACAAGAAATCTAGTATTTAACGACCAAAATTAGTGAAGAGACCAGTTGACCATCATTATATACATGTTGCAATTATATTGGCTTAAAGTACCCTATACATGTTGCAATTATATACCCTATAAATGTGTGGTATTTACTTAAGTTAAATGAATTTTAAATGATTATTTCTTTAGCTATTCAGATGTACTTGTCAAGCTTGGACATACCACTTTCCATTAACAAGTCATTTTGTTAGTTATAATCATAGTTCCTATGTCACATGTGCTTTGAATGAGGACCTATCATCCTATTGGTAAGGATTGATAAGTTGATTGTCAGAGGTGTATATTGTTAACGTGACAAATTAGGAGTAATGCGAGTTGAATGCATACTCTGTGGGGATGATGATCGTCAGAAGTGTAATGTTAACTCGACGATGTGAAAGATTCGTTACTATTAATCCAATGGATTTCAAGTAACCAACCCCCAGTCTTGATTAAGACTTAGCAGGGGAATAAAAAGAGGTAGACAAGGCACATCACCTAGTGGGCCATTATCTGATGAGTTTGACTATCAGAGGTAACTGTTAACGTGATAGTTTTGTGGACCTGCCATCCTACTTGAAGAGGATTGGTGGGGGAATTTGGAGAAACTAGACTATCAGAGGTAACTGTTAACGTGATAGTTTTGGTGGACCCGCCATCCTATTGATGAGGATTGGTGGGGAAATTTGGAGGGAATAGACTATCAGAGGTAATCATTAACGTGATAGTTTTTTGTAGACCCGCCATCCTACTTGAAGAGGATTGGTGGGGAAATTTGGAGGAAAAGGACTATCAGAGGTGACGGTTAACGTGATAGTTTTGGTGGACCTGCCATCCTACTTGAAGAGGATTGGTGGGAGAATTTGGAGGAAGGTAGACTATCAGAGGTGATTGTTAACGTGATAGTTTTAGTGGATTTCATGGTTGACAGAGGTGTTCTATTGAACATGACAACTCAGAAAATTTATTGCTCATAATCGAATGAACTACAAATAAACCAACCCCCCAGCCTTGAACAAGTGCAGGGGGGAAAAGGGTAGACATGGCACATCGCCTAGTGAGCCACTGTCTAACGAGTTTGACTATCAGAGGTAACTGTTAACGTGATAGTTGTTGGACCTGCCATCCTACTGAAGAGGAGGATTAGCTTCAGTGGCCGTAGCATCTTCCGGTTCTGACTGGGAAGAGTGAACTTGGTCCGATTGCTCAGGTGAAGGTTGGGCTTGGTCCGATTGCTCAGGCTGATCCTGCCTACTTTGTTCTTCAGCTTTGATCCTGGCAATAATCTTTTAAGCCTGTTCGCGTTGAGAGATTAGTTGTCTCCAAGAACGGCATCCGATTCGGGCTAGGAGGTCTGTCTGCAAGTTGTGCCGACAAGTCTCTACTAAAGTAGACTGTGTCATACCTGACGAACACCGGAGAGCCATGGTTCGGAACCTTTTGACGAAGGCTTTGACAGACTCCCTCTTCTTTTGCTTAGTGGCTATAAGGGTATGGATGGAGACTTCCGTATCCTCTTCGAAGAATCTTGACAGGAAGAGTCTCTCTAGATCTGTCCGCTTTTGGATACATCCCACAGGAAGTTTCCTGAACCATTCAAAGGCAACTCTCTTGAGGGTGCCAATGAATAATCGAGCCAGTATGGCGTCATTTGATATCACATTCCCAGTCTGTGACTTGAAATGATAGATATGTTGGTTCGGTGATCCCGTGCCGTCAAAAGTTTGTAGCGTCGGGACTTCGAATTTTGGAGGATAAGGGGCTGCATCCCATTCGGCAGGATAGGGCCTGACAACTCCCTCGTCTTGGAGCTCACTTCTGTTGGCAATGACATTGAGGCGGGCTTCCAATTCTTCCATTTTGACAGACTGGAGATTCTGCTCGTTCTCCGTCTCTCTTCCTTCATCAGAGGAAGATTCTAAGTTGTGGGCTTCTTGGTCAGAAGCCGTGTCATCAACCACTTTTCCCTTCCCTTTGCTTGTGTGAGGTCGGGATGAAGATGTTTTTCCTCTCCGGGAGGATTCTTGCCTGGGTGGCGAATCTGTCTTCTGAGATTTGGCCGTATCTGCGACTATTTGAGTCAACAGGGCCATGAGTTCATTGATGGCCTCTTGCTGAGATTTGAGCATGACCTCCTGCTCATCAAGTCTCTTCGCGAGATCTTCATGGCTTTCTGTCATATAAGCGGAGCTCTCATGTTCAACAAAAGAGTTTGATGATTGGGACTCTACAATGGCTGAGTGTTCATCATCGGAATTGGTTCCTCTGGCTAACCTCCGATAGTTAACAGGGGGAATGGATCCTGTTCGCGTCCGAGTGCGTCGGTAGATCCCTTCAAACTCGTTAGCGATTTCTCTGACAGTCGGTGAACGACTTGTCTCAGAGTCATCAGAACTAGGACCTGAGGCTTTCCCTCTGCCGATCACATTGATAGTGACCCCAGGATACTCGGTCTCTGGAGACTTCTTCATGTGAGAACGTCGTCGTTGGTTGGGCAAAGCAACGTTCGTAAATTGGTCGAACACCAACAGTTTGACCGCATATGAGAAGCATTGACATCCTGAGATGACCGTAGGAATCAGTCGTTCACATTGGAATGAACGAATGACTTGTTGCATCAGTCTTTCTCTCGATATGAACTCTCTCAAATCTATTGTGAAGATTCGAGGAGAATTACTCACTGATCGTGAGATTTGAATTAGAACCCCCAGTCCATGATTGGACACTATCTATTTTCAGACATAGTGGGCGGGCATTGGGTGCTGCCACCACCCGCTACCTTGATGAACGTGAGTGGTTGCAAGCTCATATTTATGTTCTAAAGAACTGTGATGAAGTGCAACCACACATTGAGTAAGTCACTAAAGTTTAAGATTCTACTAATAAATTTACTATAGTTAGTCAACGTTAATCATATTTATGATATTTTAATGTAGGGACTACAATGAATTCGTGAGAGAACCCACAAATCACTATGATGATAAAGATTGGGATAAGAACTTTATCGAGTGGTTCCAAGCTCTAGTACGTATATATCTTGCCTTATTTTTTAAATATCTTGATTGGTTCATTTTATTACATGTTCCATGACTTGATCATATTTTGGTTTTGTTTAGGTTTATCAGAGTTATCGAGAAGATGATGACTTACTTTCACTATCTCGTGGTCCAAGTAAGATTGTTAAATGTTTTACTGGATTTGTCATAAATGGACATCGATTTCATACAGAAAGTCGAGATAATTGTTTGTCAACTCAAAGTAGTGGGGTTGCAGTTGTTGGTGATGCTGGTGATGGTGGAGATATAGATTATTATGGTGCTTTGGTTGAAGTTGTCGAATTAGAGTATCCTGGTAGAAGAAAGGTTGTTCTATTTCGTTGTAAATGGTGGGATGTGCACGGCAAAGGAAAAGGGACCGCTTTGAAAGAAGACAAATATGGATTTATCAGTATTAACTGCCGACACTTGCTAAAGACGAATGACCACTTTATACTTGCTGGCCAAGCATCACAAGTTTTTTATGTTGAGGATATTGCCAATGAAGGTTGGCATGTAGTTCTTAAAGCACAACCCCGTGATTCCTATGATATGCCACCAGATACAGATGATTGTGGGATAACAGACGATGGAGTTGAAGCTTATTTGCAAGATGAATCATTTGATGCTCAGGCTATTGCATCAACATCATTGGAAGATGATTATATCAATTTGAGAAGGAGTGATATTGATCCAATTATTGTAAATTCGGTCTCAACTTCAAAAAAGAGGAAAAAGACTCAAGCAGAGAATTAGAACGCTTTAATTAAAGAATAGAACACAAATGATATTGTGTTATTGAGATAAAATTTAAGTTGTATCTTCACTATAACTATTCCTTTTTTAGACATATGATGTTCTTTTCTTCATATTTTGGATGTGGCTTTGACATTGCAGCAAGTGCTTCTACATTAGTGTATTATGTATTTATTGTTATGCTTGTCCTTCGTGATATCTTCTTCTTTTATTCATTTCTCTTTTGATATTTGTTTCATACATAGTGTGTAATACTTAAATTCCTTTTCATAGCAGGAAAATGAAAACTCAAGAAGTCACTTCCAAAAGCAAAAAGGCACAATTTCTAGCACCCAGGTCATTAATTAGGAAGCGACTTCAAGCAATTGCAGAAAATTCATTAAGAAGGGAACAACTCCGTACTTGTCATGACAAGAACTTGAATATTCAAAATCCAATACAAGATCAAAATATGGGTACAAATTTTAGTGCTGATTCAGAAAACTTTGAAGAGGAGAATTTTGCACAAAATCGCAGGAGAAGTGCAAATACTAACAATGAAGAGAATGATGATTCTGCAGGTTGATGAGACTTAAAATTTATTATTATTTGTTTTTATCTTTCAATTTATTTTTTATGATTGGATTAATAATTGCTCAATTTTTGCAGAATCAGATAATCATCGAGTGCAAAGTGATGATGCAATACTAAATGAATCTCGACAAGAAGGTATATTCTTTATTAATTACAAGAAGAAATATTTTTATCAATTTCTTTAACTATATCTTGTTTCTAACATATGATATGATGTATGCAGCTGATAATTCTCAAAGGAAGAAAAATCCACCTCGTGGTAGTAATAAGTGTCTAAAGTTGAATAATTTGTCACATGGGGAGAAAAAAATCATTACTTTTTATCAGAATAGAGCTATTGAACCAGAATTTTCACGATATCTTGGAATTATTATTCGAGATAGAAATATTTGCCCAGTAGCTGTTGAGAATTGGGCCAAAATACCACAGCAAAATAAAGATCATATGTGGGCATCCATTAAGGTACATTGAAAATTAATTTTTTACAATTGGTTTTTAATTCTTATAAATTAAATTTTGATTCAAATTTGATATAGGATAAATTTGATGCTGATGACATGGAGCAAAAGAGAGAGTCAGTAATGAGACACTTGCGCGATTTGTGGAATAAGTGGCGTGGTGACATGCACAGGAAATATGTGAAAGAAAATTCATTACAAGTTGCACTTAGAAATAAACCTACAGAAGTGAGTGTTGATGACTGGGATTTGCTAGTTAAGGAACATTATTTTTCTTCAAAATTTCAGGTATTAATCTCCTAATTTTATTAATTTTGTTCCATGTATATTGTTGGATTGTTAAAATTATCTTTTAATCTTGATGTATAGAAAGCAAGCCAACAAAATACACTTAACAGAGGCAAAAGAAAGATGCTCCACCACACGGGCAGCAAATCCTTTAGACAAATTGCGTGGGAATTGGTATACATTCAAAACTAATTTCTTATTTATTTATAACTACTTTGTTTTTTAGTTTGATGTTGTACTCATTTGTATTTAATATTTGAATAAGGGTGGCAAGTCAGGAAATCCACCTGATGTGGCAAAAATGTTTCATGAAACTCGAAAGAAAGCTAATGAAACACTAGAAAATGGGGATCAAGATAAATATGTAAGTAGAATATGTGTTTAAGTTTGATAATGATGCATTATATAGTACTAACATACGAATTTAATTTTTATAGGATGAAATTGTTCAAGTCAAACAAGCAAACCCTTCACTTTCTGACATTGAGATAGTTGAGAAAATCTGGGGGAAGCAATCTCATGGTCACATCACTGTATTTGGTGGCGGGACTACTTTGAAAGATTTGAGAGGACCGCTCCCTAGTCGATCTGATCTGGAAGCACGGGTTATAGAAGAAAAGAGAAAGAACCAGATGCTTCAACAACGCTTAGATGAGCAGGAGCAACAACAACAAAGGATGTCTGAGTTGGAGTCACAAGTGAAAGCTATGCAAGAACTTTTTTTTAGGCAATCACCTTCATTGGCTCCTCAAACTCAAGAACGTGTGCAGGATTAGGTAATTATTTTTTGTAAAATCTCTTATATACTTTTATGATTGACTACTTGCACTAAAAAAATATGATTTTTACTTAATAAGATAATATTTGCTTCATTAATATTTCTTAATTATGTGATTTTTTAAAATTTTTCAGGCTATCCATGCAAGATTAGGAGGGGGGTAGCTCGAGTCTTCTTTAATTTGACGATGATTAGAGATGAAAGAATGTGTCTTCCACAAACTTTTATTTTAATTAGTTTTAGATAGTTTCATGTATTTTTCTTTGGAACGATTAGGATATTAACTCTTGTTATTAGTATTGAATATTTGAGGATGGTGTAATTTTATTTATTGATGTTATTAATGAATGGAATTTTTTGTTTTCCCTCTTATTCATTATTGGGTATTTTTAATATATTTTTGTTGTGAATCTTAATGTCAGATTGAGAATAATATGATAGTTGCCTATGAATGAAAAAATTATTATTGATGTATATTAGAAATTTGTAGTCTATAATGACGGTTTTATAAACCGTATTTTGTTCATCAACGAAGGGAAAGCACCGTCGTTGATGGGTTACTAATTACCCATTATGAGGACTTTTACGACGGTATCCAACCGTCATTAATTAGTCTTCAACGATGGGAAAATATCCCCGTAACTAATGGTAACGACGGGAAAATATCCCCGTAACTAACGGTAACGACGGGAAAATATCCCGTCACTGATGGTAACGACGGGAAAATATCCCCGTTACTGATGGTAACGACGGTGATAATTACCGTCGTAAATATTAACGACGGTAATATGTTCCGTCGTTATAGACTCTATAACGACGGGTAGTATATCCCTTCGTGACCCTTTAGCGAAGAGGGCTTCAACAACGGGTGACGAAGGGATTTTTCCCCGTCGTTAGCATACAATAACGAAGGTTTTCAGCTCTTTAACGAAGGGAAATCCCTTCGTTAAAGACGTAATTTCTTGTAGTGGAATAAAAGTCAATTCTTTTGTATTATATGTATAAAGACTAGTTCTTTCCATGTGAAAAGGTTTGAGAATGAATTTACAGAAGATATTTAAGATCTAAAAATGATTTAAAAGTTGTTTAATCTAAAGAAAGATGAATTGTTCTTTGTTTCAAGTTCTTATGCATGTTTTAATGATTTAAAAGTTGTTTAATCTAAAGAAAGATGAATTGTTCTTTGTTTCAAGTTCTTATGCATGTTTTATGGTTTTAAATATGAATTTTTATGTACATAATCATGTATTATATATTGTGTTGCTCCCAAAAGTTTTTATCTGTTGTTGACATGTTTTCATGCAAGATTCGTATTGTTTTAATGATGTTTGAATCACCTAAACACGGCATGAACACAACACACACAACCAGATTTAGAATCCGGAATTTCAACCCACGGTCGACCGCACCATAGTGTCGTCACGACGTGTAAAGGTAGAGCCTGGGTAGGCTGAACCCATCGTGTCGACCGTGCATAATTGCGGTCGCCGCCAACGCACCTTAGTGGCGGTCGACCGCGTGCAGGCAGAGGCCTGGCTAGGCCTTGAACCCGTCGTGGTCGACCGTCACATAATACGGTCGACCGCCAATCTATATGTCGCCCTTGCAATATTTTATTCAATTGTTTTGGTTTTCGAGCGAGTCTCTCGACCTTGTACTGCTATAATACAATGTTTATAGGTTGTTTAACACTCGAGATGTTAGTAAACACCAGATATGGACACGCACACTGAGACATGTGCACGTATGTTTAGAATATGTTGTGTAGACATAACTTTGTCCTAATTTAAGTTGATAAATATGAAGAGTATAGTAATTTCTTATTTCTGAAATAGGGAGATGAAACCTATTTTCGTAGGGAAATTGAGTAAGAATATTACAAAAGTATCGTCATATTATATATCCGGAATGGGGAGATAAAACCCATTTTTACAGGGCGATTAAGTAAAAACATTACAAAAGTATCGTCATTTCATGTATCCGGGATAGGGAGATAAAACCTATTGCCATAGAGCGATTGAGTAAGAATATTACAAGAGTATCTCTTATGCACATAAGATGCACACTTGTAAGTATTATAAATTGTAGTTTTGCTTCTATTTTGAACACACGTAAGTAGGGTACTTTCTCTGAGACCGTGGCTTACACGATATGGCTTATGGTTAACTTTTGTTTTTGTTGAGTTTCCCTTATATTAGATTCGTCTACCCGAGTTTAGATCGAAATGAGATATTTGTTCTACAGGTTTGAGGTTTGGAGTGTTACCTTTTTGTTTGTTGTTTTTCATTCATAGAGTTTGGAATCAGTATTTAGGGAGTCACAATTTGAGATATAGTATATACATGAGGGTTTCCTTGTTTGGATTATTTCGCTCGACGTACTAACTCTCGTGTTGTGGATTCCTAAATACTAATCTCCAGTTAGATTTATATGAATGATTTTATACTTATATACTGTCTGTATTTTCTATATATTCCTACCCCTTCCCCTAGGGAGAGGTGGAGATGATCTCGCTATAGCTCTTTGACGCTCGTTGTTTTCCCCCTTTTTAGGCAGCGAGTTTGGCGCACGGAGAGTCGCAGTGATGGGATTTCTTCATAGATTACATCTAAGCTATTTATTATTTTAGTAGTTATTACAGAACTCCATAGTTAGTTGTTTATATTCAGACTCTAGACTTGCATTTTATTTTGTTGAGGCTGAGAGCCATAGTGATACTTTATTTGACTTATTGTACTTGAGGTTTATTTCAGACTCAGAGATATTTCTATTTTAGTTGGGCTCACTGATGATTATTATCTTATTGCTTCTGTGTACATCTCGTTTGTTCTATCTCTATTATTTGCATGTAGATACTTTCACCTATTTGTTGTTTCCACTATAGAGATAGTAACTGTGATGGTAAAACATGTCGTAGCATGGTGTTTGGTACTTGGCAGGTTTGACATTCCTGGTTTCGCCTTGGACTGCAGCCTTACGTGAAACCTGGGGCGTCATATTTTACATCTGAACTTGTCTATCTTGAACTTGTCTATCTTGTAGGTGTTGGCTTTTTCCTCTATAGCCGTTGTCTTGCTGGTAATTTTTTTCTGTATATTATATTTTACTTCAATCATATAGAATTAAAATTCTTGTTTCACGTTTAGGCTCATCACCTGTAAGAAACTGGTTTGCATGTTTATGTCTATTTTATGTGTCAAGTGCTCCAAGAGAGAGGGGAGAGCAGATCATGCTATAGTCGTGCTACCTGGTCGAGTGGTGAAGATCCTGGTCAAGTGGTGAACTTCATGTCAAACCTCATTCTTCAATGAAGGTCAAGAGATACCTTTAAGGATACCACTTGCAAATGTTATATCGGTCTTGTATCAGTAGTCAGTAGCTAATTTTGAAACTTTGTATGCGGATAAAATTTCGTATAAAGGATTGTAACAGTTCATAATATTATAAGTTTTCATAGTTCTATTCATGCAGTTCTGATCTTTGTAGAGCTTGGTTTTGTGTTGTGGAATTATTTTCAAGTATGGTTTTGTGCGATTTGCTAGGTTATATACATATGCTTGACTATTCTGGTTGTTTATATGTTTTTATAGGTTTCAGCAGTTTTTTTTTGGATAATTCATGCAAATTAACTACATAAATTTATGAATACTCAGGTTAGTACATGATTCGTGTGATTTTTTCAATCTGAAACATGTATATACGTAATACATAGCAATTGATTCATATTATTTCCGGTTTAAAGTATGATTTCATTAAAACAAACAGAAATTTATAATTCATTTGGGATATTATTATTTGTTCATGTTACATCCGAACTTTTATATAATTAAGATTACATCACATAACGAGCATAAATGTTGTATAATATAGTGGGAATAATCTTACCATGGTGACCACAAACACTTTTCACTACAAACTTCAAAACCAACCAAACACAAGAATAGTAGGAAATGTCATATCAATAAAAGTTTTCCTTTTTTTCCATGCGAACCAAACACAAGAAAATAAATACATTGGTTTCCCACCATTATGTGCATTAGCGATACTCTTGTAATACAAGTTCAAGCATCTTCTGGATTATTCTATTTGATGTCGAGCATCAATAGTTTGATGCCCACCATGTGGCCACTCTTCTTTTTTGAGAAGACATGCCAAGTTTTGATCAAGGGTCTGATATTACTCACCCTGAAGAACAACATCGGAGTTGCATCTGTTAGGTCTCATGTTATGATCTTCTAATCTTATTTTGATGATTACAAAAAATCCTATTATTGTTTGTCTAGTGTTTATGTTTTCTTATTAGGTATTCTAGACAAACAATATGTTGGAGGATGGATGGAATCGAGCATTCACGATCATATCCAATGGAGATTGGCGGAATTGTGGAGTGAAGCTATGCATTCAAGTCAAGATCCAAGTTCAAGCTTCATTCGCAAGTTTACCAAGACGAGCATATTAAAGATCTATCAAGCTTTGGTATATTAGTTGGTTTATAGTGTATATTGTGTGAATATATTTCAAGCTCAATATATATATATACACACACACAATTTTGATTTTATTACAAAATGAGTTTATTTGAGAAAACAATGCAATATTGGTTTATTAATCTTGTTTACATTATATTCATGTTTTAGTTTATTTGAGAAAACAATGCAATATTGGTTTATTAATCTTGTTTACATTATATTCATGTTTTAAAACATTTATAAAAACATTTCATAAGGTTTCCACATTTTCTTACATGTCAAACTTCATTTTCAAGATTCATCAAAAACATGTATTATGTATATTTTTGATAAACATTGAGTTTTCATAAATATGAGGACCTTTTTGCAAAATTTCTTTTCAAACAAGTTTGTCAAAATGTTTATAAACTGTTTACAAAGTTTCACATTTTTTGGAATTTATTTACTATATTTTACAGAGCCTTGAAACTCAATTTCAAAATTAATTTAGGCTGATAGCATGTTATCAGTCGACTGATGACATCAGTCGACTGATGTGTCGACTGATGAAAGTACCTACAATCATCAAAAGTCTCTTTTTTATTTTGGTTGACTGACCAGTCGACTGATGATCTATCAGTCGACTAATAAAAGGTCATCAGTCGACTGATAAGCTATCGATTTCCTGTAATGGTCAGCTCATCAGTTGACTGATGAAACCCGTCAGTCGACTGATAAGCCTTCCAACGTCTAGTTTTGTGTTGTTTCTAGATTTTCCGTTTTTGAGTTGTTTTGTCTTTTTCTCTAGGTTTTGGCTGATGTCTTGAGTGCCTATAAATACCCCAGTGTATTCAACTATTGAGGTAATCAAGAAAATTGTTTAATTAAGTTTTAAAAGAGTTTAGTTTGTGTTTAAGCATTGTTTTAAGTTTGTTTCAAAAGAGGAGTTTTCACAAGGAGGAAGCTTTTGATTTCAACTGAGGAATTCATCCTCATCATCTATCTACAGCTCCTTGTGTTTATAGAGAAGATTTCTAACTCTTTTATCTAGCTTATTTATCTTTTGATTTTCATATTCATATCTTAGCTACTTTTATTTGAGATAGAATTTTATTGTTCTCATTTATCACTCACACCTCAATTGAGCTTTTAATATTATTCATACAATATATTGTTGGGTTGTGGTGAGTGATTTAGTGAGAGTAAGCTTCATAGTGTTCTCATTCATTGTTAGAGAACAAATCATTGTACTTGATCTTAATTTGTGAGAATCACCTTGTAATACACATTTACACCAAGAAGAGTGTGTGGTGAGGATGTAGTTGATACCAAGAGGAGTAGCGTCGGTAGTAAAGCCTAGAGAGAGATAGTAAAGCCAAGAACTTGAGGGAGACGATACGTGAGGACTGACACTTGATGTTGTAGTTTGTGTATGTACATTGTGAGAGATTTATAGAGTTTTCGGTGAGCTAGAAAACCGATTGTGTAGAGAAGTTCTGGCTTTCAAACCGGGTGTGTCGATAGTGGAGTTCTCTTTGAGAGTGGGGAGCGGAGACGTAGGAGGGAAGGTCCGAACTACGTGATCATATTATTGTGTTTGGATTGCTCTTTGTGTCCACTATTTGTTTATATTGTTTCTTATTTATTTTCCCCTTTGCATATATATATCCTTGCATATATCTTATTGAATATCATCATTGTTAGGATATATTTATTAATTAATTTTAATCGGCATTAATATCTAATAAGATTAGCAATAACTCTATTAAGCACCCCTCTAGAGTGCTTTTCAATTGGTATCAGAGCTTCGTGCTCTTTGATTTGAGGTTTAATCACCTTGAGTTAAAGACCTCTTGTTTTTTTTATTATTGCTAATCTTGTTTTGATATTCTCTTCTTACTTTCATAATTTTATGGACATGCACGGTGCACCTAGTCTTGGTTATGCTATTAACATTGCTCCTAGAATTAGTAATTTTTCCTATGAACAATGGTGTGCTAGATTTAACATATTTGTTAAATCTATAAATATCGATATATGGGAAATTATTGAAGGCGCTTATATTGTACCCACTACGGAGAAATCCAAGTTGAGTAATAATGATAATAGATTGTTTGCTATGAACAAGTCCTTGTTAAAATTTCTAATTGATACCTTTGGCTTATCTTTTGCTAACAAACATGATTCTTTTGATAGTGCTTATACGTTATGAAAATTAATAGAAGTACATCTAGGGGACTTGGAGGTAATCCGGCAACATTTGGAGGATTCGGCTTCAAGTTCAAAAGGAGCCTCATCTTCATGCATACAACCACTAGGGGATAGCCCTAGTGAGGTACGCGAGTCCGATAACGATAATGATTTTACTTTTGATGAGCTCGCACATGAATATGAAAAATTGTTGCATGACCATAAGAAATTAAAACATAACTTTAAAGAATTAAAAAGCAAGCATGTTCAATTAAAATCGATTCATGAGTCTTGTGTATCTAAGTTTGATTTCATTACAAGTGAAAATGTTAATCTTAAAGAATGCAATGAAAAATTAAGATTGGATATTGCATGTTTGACTCATGATAAGAATATTTCCATGATAGAAGTAGAGGCTAACAAAAATAAATTAGATACTCTTGTTTGTTCTACTTCTTGTGACAATACATATATTTTAAATGATTAGTTGAATCAAATAAAGAAACACATATCATCCTTAGATTCAACATTAAATACATGCATTGCCGACAATGAAAAGCTTATGGACTTGTGTGCAAAGTCCTATGAAAATGTTTCTAAGAAACCTATTCACTATGCACACATGTATAACAAAACTTACAATTGTTCTATTTGCAGTCGAAAAAGGCATATAGCTAAGTTTTGTTATAATGCACAAAATCCTAACAAGCCTAATCATGTTTGTGCATCTCATCAAGCTTCTCCATCTCATACACATGCATATGCACAAATTGCACATCATAAACATGCTCATGTGTATAAGTGCGATTTTTGTGGTAGGTTTGGCCATTTGGCCAAATTTTGTTTTGATTTGAAAAATGTTTCTCATTTGCAAAATGATTCAAATAAATTACCTTTGTTTGCAAATGATTTTCGTGCACCACCTTTTGGTTAATATAAACCTTTTAGACCCTTTCATTGCACTCATTGTAATCGAAATGGCCATCTACATGAATTTTGTTTTGACCGTGTCCATGCACCATATATGTCCAAAAGGGATCATAACCCTAGGGTTTTGAGCTTTATTGATAAGGGTCATGTCCCTAGACTCTTCGGTACCAAGAGTAATTTGGTGCCAAAACATGTCTGATTATTTAAGAACAATTTTTTAAATTTTTAAATTTTTGTGTTCTTAAAGATGTTTTTTATTTGAGATTTTTGCAAATAATTTTTAAAAAATCTTTAAAAGAAAGTATTTTAAAATGTATATATACACGCTTTATATTATCGATAAATGATTTTTGGGTTTTCAAAACCATAATTCATGTTTCTCATGTGTTTTATGTATTGGTTTGAACTATGTTGTTTTTGATTCATTTTGATGTGCTTGTGCTTCATGAGATCATTGTAAAACACTCTTTTGATGATATTTATGTATTTGTGCTTATGGATCATCAATTAGTGCTTTATAATATACTCTTTATGTGGTTTGATCAAATTTGTCCAAGAAAGATTTCCTTTTGTTGATCAAATGTATTCCTTTTATCATACTTTGTTTTGAGTTTATATATGTGAGGTTTATTTTTGAGCAACCCCCCGGATGTATTAATTCTTTGTTTCAAATTATGTTTATCGGGCATTCATATGAGTTGAAATAATTTTTTCTTGTTTTTGTCGAAAATGAGTATATTGATCTTTTATGTATTTATCCAAAGCATACTAATCCTTGATCTTTATGGATAAAACTTGTAAATGTTTCGACAAATTTCCTTTGTGATCATGTATATAGGAAAGATGTGTCCATTATATATATTAATACAAAATAATTTTTTTTGTGGACATCTTTGCCTAACCTCTTTACTTAGATTCTTTTGTGGTTTGAGCATGATTGTCATTTGAATCATGTATTTGCTCAATCATCTTATTTTTGTTAAAGTGATACTTTATGCCTCTCAGGAATTCTCATTTGGTCTCTTTTTGGTATCATTTTTATTGCCTTTTTTTTGAATTTTTCATGAATAAGATTTTGGCTTTTCATAAGTTTTCATAAACTTATACTTTGCTTTTCATGTATTGAGACATCATTCTCATAATAATATATTTCTACATGTTCTCAATCAATCATGATTTATGGTTTGATAACTTATGAATTTTCTTTTGGATTTACTAACAAATCATTTGATTCATGATTTGTGATTTTTAATCTTTGATTTTCATTTTTAGGATTTGTTATTATTTTTTATATATCCTATGGATATATATATCTTTGTGTTAGACCCTTTGTGACACTTTGTACTAATGATACACATATGAGTGTTCACTTGGTCTTGTATGTGAGTGGTGTTTAGCATACTTTTATCTATGCTTGCTCACATATGCTTGCCATATTTATAATTGCATATTTTCCAAATAGCATTTTGATAGGGGGAGCAATCCCTATATCTTCTTATGTTTTATACTCACCCGTGTTTATTGATAGTGGGAGCTCATGCTCTCTTATTCTTTTGTTTTCCCTATTTTGATATTGCCAATGAGGGAGAAACAAGTGGATTATGAGTATATTTTAAGAGTATTGTGCATTATTGTATATCTTATATACTCTTTGTGTAGATTGTTTGTCATTATCAAAAATGGGGAGATTGTTAGGTCTGATATTATGAGCCTACATCTTCTAATCTTGTTTTGATGATTACAAACAATTCCTATTTTTGTTTGTCTAGTATTTATGTTTTCTTATTAGGCATTCTAGACAAAAAATATGTTGGAGGATGGATGGAATCGAGCATTCACGATCATATCCAATGGAGGTTGACGGAATTATGGAGTGAAGCTATGCATTCAAGTCAAGATCCAAGTTCAAGCTTCATCCGCAAGTTTACCAAGACGAGCATATTGAAGATCTATCAAGATTTGGTATATTAGTTGTTTTATAGCGTATATTGTGTGAATATATTTCAAGCTAAATATATATACACACACAATTTTGATTTTATTACAAAATGAGTTTACTTGAGAAAACAATTCAATATTGGTTTGTTAATCTCGTTTACATTATATTAATGTTTTAAAACATTTATAAAAACATTTTATAAAGTTTTCACATGTTCTGACATGTCAAACTTAATTTTCAAGATTCATCAAAAACATGTATTATGTATATTTTTGATAAAAATTGAGTTTTCACAAATATGAGGACCTTTTTGCAAAATTCCTTTTCAAACAAGTTTGTCAAAATGTTTATATTTCACAAATATGAGGACCTTTTTGCAAAATTCCTTTTCAAACAAGTTTGTCAAAATGTTTATAAATTGTTTACAAAGTTTCACATTTTTTATTGCAAAATTCCTTTTCAAACAAGTTTGTCAAAATGTTTATAAATTGTTTACAAAGTTTCACATTTTTTAGAATTTATTTACTATTTTTTACATAGCCTTGAAACTCAATTTCAAAATCGATTTAGGTTGATAACCTATTATCAGTTGACTGGTCAGTCGATTGATGACATCAGTCGACTGACGAAAGTACTTACAATGATCAAAAGTTTTTATTTTATTTTGGTCGACTGACCAGTCGACTGATGATCCATCAGTCGACTGATAAAAGGTCATCAGCCGACTGATAAAAGGTCATCAGTCAACTGATAAGCTGCTGATTGCGTGTAACAGACAGCTCATCAGTCGACTGATGAAACCCGTCAGTCGACTGATGAAACCCGTCAGTCGACTGATAAGCCTTCCAACGGCTAGTTTTGTGTTGTTTCTAGATTTTCTGTTTTTGAGTTGTTTTGTCTTTTTCTCTGGGTTTTGGCTAATGTCTTGAGTGCCTATAAATACCCCAGTGTATTCAACTATTGAGGTAATCAAGAAAATTGTTTAATTAAGTTTTGAAAGAGTTTAGTTTATGTTTAAGCATTGTTTTAAGTTTGTTTCAAAAGAGGAGTTTTTCACAAGGAGGAAGCTTTTGATTTCAACTGAGGAATTCATCCTCATCATCTATCTACAGCTCCTTGTGTTTATAGAGAAGATTTCTAACTCTTTTATCTAGCTTATTTATCTTTTGATTTTCATATTCATATCTTAGCTAGTTTTATTTGAGTTAGAATTTTTTTTCTCATTTATCACTCACACCTTAATTGAGCTTTTAATATTATTCATACAATATATTGTTGGGTTGTGGTGAGTGATTTAGTGAGAGTAAGCTTCATAGTGTTCTCATTCAATGTTAGAGAACAAATCATTGTACTTAAGCTTCATTTGTGAGAATCACCTTGTAATACACATTTACACCAAGAGGAGTGTGTGGTGAGGACATAGTCGATACCAAGAGGAGTGGCATCGGTAGTAAAACCTAGAGAAATATAGTAAAGCCGAGCACTTGAGGGAGGCGATACGTTAGGACCAACACTTGAGGTTGTAGTTTGTGTATGTACATTGTGAGAGATTTGTAGAGTTTTTGGTAAGCTAGAAAACCGAGTATGTAGAGAAGTTCCGGCTTCCAAACCGGGTCTGTCGATAGTGGAGTTCTCCCTGGGAGTGGGGAGCGGAGACGTAGGACGGAAGGTCCAGACTCTGTGATCATATTATTGTGTTTGGATTGCTCTTTGTGTCCACTATTTGTTTATATTGTTTCTTGTTTATTTTCCCCTTTGCATATATATCCTTGCATATATCTTATTGAATATCATCATTGTTAGGATATATTTGTTAATTAATTTTAATCGGCATTAATATCTAATAAGATTAGTAATAACCCTATTCACCCCCCTCTAGGGTGCTTTTCAGCATCATCTAAGCTAAATGAAGTTAGAAGTTGCATCATTTAAGCTAAGGAGGGTTAGCTTTGGCTAAGAGAAACCATCATAGGTGCAATCCTCGAAAGCCTCAGTAACTTATCTGGGGATTGTTTGCCAAGCACACCATCAGTTAGATGGTAGAACGATCTTCAATCCGCATAGAAAACCCTCTAGCAGAAGACCCACCATAAGCGTGGTTGTTTTTCTTAAAAAGTGACCCGGACTTCTAATTGCCATCACAGAACAAATCTGGCCGGAACATAGGTTTTGATAAGGCCAAATATCACTGAAGCTCCAACTGCCGATAGCTCATATGATCATAGGAGCAGTGATTAAGTCTGTGATAGGCGTCTAGGATCATGAGGACTCTTTGAAGAAAACTCTCATATACCAGGGGTGAGATTACAGGAAAAACTTAGGGCATGTCAGCTTATTGTTCTTAGGAAGAATGATCTTGGCCCTTCAACCGATGCCTTCACTACCAAAGTTGCTAAAGTTCTGATGGTCGAAGCATGCAACCCACATGATCCCCATAAGGAAGAGTTCTCAATTCACAGCATGGTCCAGTCCCTAGTACTCCCGAAGCTCTTTTAAGAAAACCTCCACGGTTTGTTATTGTAGGCGTATAAAACTGCTTATAGGTCCCTTAACACAGCTCGGCACGGTGATTCAACAAACCAACGAACCATCGGGCGACATATCCAAACACGAGCGTCAGCCCACAAAGCCGAAGCCAAGTGACACGCAACGAAGCGGATTAACGAGGCGACGAGGTTAACGAACTGTACGCAAGCAATGGAATACATCCACTTGCGTGCGGAATCAAGCTAACAGTCCGGTGAGTCAACGAGTCATCCAACCATAGAACGGATTCGAACTCGAACACCGAAGCGGATTTACTGCCAAATCAGGATTCAGATCAACAAATCAGAGTCCAAGTCAACAACGAAGCGTGGAACCAAAAAACGGACACCTGGAGGACTCGGCCAAATTCGATCCACCTCTAGGTGGCTCGGCCAAAGCCGAGCCACCTAGAGGTGGCTAGGGGGCCGAGCCACCTCTGGGTGGCCGGCCAGATCTGTGCCAAGGCACAGATCTGAGTGCCTATAAATAGAGGGGCATGGCTCATTTGTGAAAGGTTGGAATTTTTGACGGCGAAGCTCTGCTGGATTGAAGGCTCAAAACTTAGAAAGATTAAAGCTTTGGGACTTTGAAGACTTGCTCTTTCAGATCCGGTGCTCGGCGATCGTCCACGTCAGAAAAGGCAGGAGTTCGAGAGGGATCGGATCTGAGATCTACGCGATTATACTCCGGATCAAAGCTTGGCCTTTGATCCCGAGAGGGCAATTATTTCCTTAGTGAATTAATCCCCCATGGCTATTATTTCCTTCGCGAAATAATACCCGTTATATCGTGTAGATCCGACCGGATCTAGATCACGCGGTAGTCTACGGATAAACCCCGGCGCAGGCGAAGAACCCACCAAAGCGAGTGACCGCAAAACAGGAGCTCGTGATTTGTTCAACAAATAAGGAAAGGATTGTAATTTTCTTTTTCTTTTGATCTCGTTGTAACCAGATCTTATAAAAAGACCGGATTTTTGTAATCGATAAACTATTACAAGAGTGTGCAATAGAATCAATGAAAGCAATGAAAGCTACGATTTTCCTCGCGAACAATCTGGCGACCACAGTGGGAGCCGACGATCTCGCTACCGAGATCGATGCGTCGCAGCCGCCCCGTCAGAGGCGACGCTAACGTTTGGCCAAGGAACTCGCGAAGACGATGGAATCCACGGATGGAATCCGCTATAACGCGGATCTGAAGAACAGGAGAGGCAAACAGCCTCAACAACCAATGAATGGCAGCTCCTCCAAGCCGCCAACAAACGAATGGGTCTGTGTCAAACGGAACCGTTCAACACTGGAGGAGCGCATTTGCAAGCATCACGCAATGTCAGCGCAGGCACAGGCTCAAGTCCAAGAGGCCCGTAGAAGACTACAGAAGGAAGTGGCCAAGAAGCCGCCACCAACCCGTCAAGTTTGGAGGCCGAAGTCTGAAGCGGCGATTCAGACTAAGGCACAATCAGTGCAGCCTTCGAAGCAGGTTCAACCTCCGGCGAGCCGACCAAAGTCGCCGGTAATTCTAATAGCTTCTCCGGGAGATCCTACGGAATCATCCCGAAGGAGAAAGTCAGTCTTGGAGCGCCTCGGTCCAATTCCCGACGAGAGAGGCAAAGCTCCAGTCCAAGAATGTTTGGGCCCGATGAAGAAGCCCCGAACGACTCAAAGAGGCAAAGCTCCAGTCCAAGAACGTTTGGGCTCGATAAAGAAGCCCCGAACGACTCAACACGCTGGGGGTCGCCGTCACCTCCAACATGACAAGGAGTTCAAACCAGCTGCGCGCACTAATTTGCGCATCGAAGTCCAAGAGCACGCTGAGAATTCACGCCCAAAAAGGCATGTCTCAAGACGCGTGACTCTTGAGAGCCCAAAGAAGGCAGTGCTCCCTCAGAGGGAGACGTTGTCGTCTGATGACGATGACGTTATACCTGAGAAATCGTGCCGACACGCGATAGGTTACTCCGACCTTCAAACCGACGAGTTGTACTATCGTGATGGGAGCATGAAGAAAATCAAGAAGAGGAGTCTCCGAGGACTGGAAACTCAATGCCCCTGTTCCAAACTCATTCGGGCAGTATTGTCTGAGTGCAACTGCATCAAGGCGGTCCCTGAAAGAGTTTTGGTCTTTGAAAGACTCAGTACCGAAACGCCAAAACCAAGGACTAGGCGTTTCCGACAAAGAAGAACGGTAGTTGAAGACGGAGAATTCCCGAGGGTCACCACCAATATGACCAGCAAAGGGACATCAACACAGGATAATCCCGAGTCGATTCCGGAAGTACCCCGGCGGATGACCCGTCTACAGTCCGGAGCCATCATACGAGGAACTTATGGTAGGGTTCGGACAAGATTACCGTCAGAAGATGAAGAATCGGATTCCTGCTCTGCTATCGCATCAGACAATACAGTATCCAGCGAGGGACAACCCCACGAGTCACTGATGATAAGCGCAGAACAAGTAGTCAAGATGCTCGAAGAAGCCATGGCTAAACAACAAGAGAGCATTAGGTTCGAAATGCAGATGGCCATGCAGAGTATGAGAGAAATGCATGACCAACAAATCCAAGCATTGACGAACAAGCAAGGCGAACCAAGTCGTCGTAACCAGGTTAATCTGGAAGATGAGGACACAGGGGCGAATGAAGCTCACAATGCCAATAATTCTCCCGTCAATGCAGGGGGTGGTAACGAGAATGCTAACGAAGACTCAAGTGAAAGCTTGAAGATTAAAAATCTCGAGAGCAAAATCAGTACGTTGATTTCCGCTCAAGAGATGAAGAAGACAGGCATTCCTTGTCCGTACCCACGAGAATGGGAATTAATCCCCTATCTGGCGAAGTTCAGTCTAATTAACTTCACGCCGTTTAATGGGATGGGTTCACCCACTCAGCATTTGATTTACTTCAAATCACACCTGGGGGTTATCTCTGGTAATGAGCCTCTGATGGTACGGTCCTTCGTTGGCACTCTTCGTGGAGCCGCCTTCGATTGGTATCACCGCCTCAAGCCAGGAAGTGTGAATAGCTGGGACGACATGGAAACTAAGTTCCTCGCCAACTTCTTCGACGACGACACCGAAATATCCATTAGAACATTGCTTGATGAAAAACAAAAAGACGGGGAGTTGGTCGACGCATTCGTCAAAAGGTTCCGGAACAAGGCGATGAATTATCGGGACTCGATCACTGAGAAGTTCATTCTCCAGACTTGCCACAATAACCTCGCACTGGACGTGTTGGAAGTAATGGGAACAGCACCGTCTGACACTTGGAAAGACTTGAAGGTGCGCGGTGAACAAGCCGAACGCTTCCTCCGAAGGAAGAAGGCCGAGAGGAACCTACTGACGGCTAATCATCTGAACTCAAACTTCGCCTCTCGTGGTAAGGGCAAAGCACCTGCAGCTGCTGGTGGTGCTAATCAAGCGTCACAACAGCAATCCCGAAGGCATCAAAAGACTTCGGGTCCGAGACTCCAAAAAGAGTACTCTTTCAAGGACGAAGACGTTCTAGCCATCTTCGAATCCCTCCTTGAAAGCAACAAGATCAAGTTACCACCTATCACAAATCAGGAGGAAGCTGACAACACTACGGACCCAAAATACTGTGCATACCACAGGAGGGTCCTTCATCCCACCACGGATTGCTTTACTCTCAAGAATAGCATTCAGACCTTGGTCGAAGCCGGCGTCATAACGCTAAAATAAGCCAAATAAGAACGTTAAGACTCCAAAGAGTATACGAGTATAAACAGTTTCTCAATCCTCCAACAGGTGCATGAGGTTAAACTGCTCCTTTCTACACTCCGATAAGTATAAGAGTATAAACTGCTCCTTTCTACACTCCGAAGAGTATACGAGTATAAACTGCTTCTCAATCCTCCGACCTGTATAAGAGGTTAAACTGCTCCCTGATACTCCAACATATACATGAGTCTAAACTGTTTCATTTCTTTCACGGGAAGTTCCTGGAGAATTTTTATATGTAAAATTCTTAAGGATAACCCGGTCATGTAACCGAGTACAATGTCGGACCCAGTTCCACAAGGGAAGCTGGGGGTGGATTATTCATGTATCGGGAAGTTCCCGAAAGAATACCACGGGTGATATTCTTAGGGATAACCCAATCACTATAAAAGTGATAAGTAAAACATCCATATTTAAACTCTAAATGTCGGAATGTTTTCCATTATTGTTATCAAATTCACTAATTCTCATGAGTTATCTTGTTGAGACGAGATTCGATCCTTTTGACAAATTAATCTTTCCTCACAAAAATCCCCTACTGATTAAGTTAATTGACGGTGGGTCCACTAAATTTTCTGTCCGCCAATTCATGGCAATTTCCAGAGCTTGACGTGTTAAGTCCTGATTACTTTACGTCAAAACCCTTCATCGAGTGGCCAGTACAAACCAGTATTTCTACTGCTACTTGTATTCCACTCCCTTTGCTTTCAGGTCAAACCTACAGTTGGGGCCACAATCAAAATCCCCTCTCGATTCCTCCAATGAACGAGAGGTCCACTTTAAAATCGAGTGATCAAACTTTCCTACAGTTAGGGTCATCTCAAACTCCTGCTTGGTCAAACCTTCCGACAGTTAGGATCAAAACCACAATTCACTCTCGATAAACGAGAAATTCATCTTTAGTTCGGTAATCAAACCTTCCGACAGTTAGGGTTATCTGAATCTTTTTGATTCTCGGAGTGGAGGTCCCACTCCTAGTTTCATCTTTCCGGATTCTGGGGATGGAGATCCCACCTCGAGTCTCCTTTCCAGCTGAAGATAGAATATAAAATTCTTCTTCTTCAGTATCGGGAGATAGAATATAAAATTCTTCCTCTCCCATTTTGGGTTCGTCTTTGCCCCAAGAGAAGACACCACCTTTTTCAACTCCCAAAATCTATGCCTCACAGGTACAGGGAATTTTATCCCGAATCCTAAGTAGGGATAAGTCAATACCTAACACGCGTTGCCGGTTTAGTCTTTCACCGATTGAAGAAGACACTAGAATTCCAGTCTAGGAAGTTTATCCCGAATCCTAAGCAGGGATAAGTCTGCGCCCAACATGCGCTGCCGGTTTAGTTTTTTTCCGTAGAAAAAGACACCAGAGTTCGATTATGGGGTATCCTATCCTGAAACCTAAGCAAGGATAAGTCTGCGCTTAACCCGCGCTGCCGGTTAGTTCTTAACCGTTAAAAAGAACACACGTTCACATATTCAACATTGTGGCAGGTTGTTATTAATAACACCAAAATCCATGCCTTACACGCATGGGGAATTTCATCCTGAATCCTAAGAAAGGATATGCCGACGCCTAACACGCGTCGCCGGTTTAGTCTTTCGCCGTAGAAAAAGACACCAGAATACCAGTCTGGGGTATTTTTATCCCGAAGCCTAAGTAGGGATAAGTCAGCATCTAATACACGTTGCTGGGTAGCCTATTCCCATAACAATGGTAAAGCCTATGTATTCAACATCATAGCACAAAGTCTAAGAGAATTCACTCTCTTAGCACAACGTTACATGCGGAACGGATTTAGACAATCCGCATGCTAGCCCGACTCAAACGGTAGTCGGTAAAGGCTAATCAAACCCGTTGAAGGCTGGGGGTTAGCCAAAAACCCCAAAGTCAACGCCTAACACGCGTCGCCGGGTAGTCTATTCCCGTGAGAAAGACGAAGTCTACGTATTCAATATCGTAGCACTAAGAGCGTTAACTCTCTTAGCACAACGTCACATGCGGAACAGATTTAGATAATCTGAATGCTAGCCCGATTCAAACGGTAGTCGGTAAAGGCTAACCAAATCCGTTGAAGGCTGGGGGTTAACGTACGACGTTCAAAACCCTAAGGTCAACGCCGGACAACGCAAAACCCTAGGGTCAACGCCGGTCAACGCGTACCCCTAGGTCAACGCCAGTCAACGCGTTGCGATCAAAAAGTCAACGTACGATGTTCAAAACCCTAAGGTCAACGCCAGACAACGCGTAACCCTAGGTCAACGCCAGTCAACGCGTTGTGATCAAAAAGTCAATGTACGACGTTCAAAACCCTAAGGTCAACACGTAACCCTAGGTCAACGCCTATCAATGCGTTGCAATGAAAGAATCAATACTCCGAAAAGTATACGAGTATAAACTGCTTCTTAATACTCCAATAAGGTATACGAGTATAAACTGTTCCCTATTGTTGGTTGGGAAGTTCCTGGAGAATATTTTGCTAAAAAAATATTCTTAAGGATAACTCAAAAAAACTACGCCGGACAACGCGTCGCAAATAAAGACTCAACGCCAACAATCGAGGGTCAGTTCTATGTTGAACCACAAACACGAGCTAAAGATCAGAAAATCAGGAATCGACTTCAAGTTCAAATTTCCGACAACGGTCATACAATAAATGCAGCACCGGAACCTTTACAGACATTCGACAAAGCACCGAATAGCCTGAAGGATTGAAGGAATCAAGAACAGAAGCCATTCCGAAGTCTCGTCATACCGGTTGAAGGTTGGGGCAATCATGTCCAAAGCATTCTAGACTCTTCTATAAAAGAACGAGGCTGAAATACTTTGGAGGGGGTATCTGTAGGCGTATAAAACTGCTTATAGGTCCCTTAACACAGCTCGGCACGGTGATTCAACAAACCAACGAACCATCGGGCGACATATCCAAACACGAGCGTCAGTCCACAACGCCGAAGCCAAGTGACACGTAACGAAGCGGATTAACGAGGCGACGAGGTTAACGAACCGCACGCAAGCAATGGAATACATCCACTCGCGTGCGGAATCAAGCTAACAGTCCGGTGAGTCAACGAGTCATCCAACCATAGAACGGATTCGAACTCCAACACCGAAGCGGTGCCAAATCGGGATCCGAACTTCCAAATCAGAGTCCAGATCAACAATAAAGCTCAGATAAACCGCGAAACCGCAGAAACGGGCCCAGATCCGCTTTCATTTGCCTATAAATAGAGGAGGGGTGGCTCATTTGTGAAAGTTTGGAATTTTTGGAGGCGAAGCTCTGCTGGATTGAAGGCTCAAAACTTAGAAAGATTGAAGCTTTGGAACTTTAAAGACTTGCTCTTTCAGATCCGGTACTCGGCGATCGTCCACGTAAGAAAAGGCAGGAGTTCGAGAGGGATCGGATCTGAGATCTACGCGATTATACTCCGGATCAAAGCTTGGCCTTTGATCCCGAGAGGGCGATTATTTCCTTGGTGAATTAATCCCCCACGGCTATTATTTCCTTCGCGAAATAATACCCGTTATATCGTGTAGATCCGACCGGATCTAGATCACGCGGTAGTCCACGGATAAACCCCAGCGTAGGCGAAGAACCCACCAAAGCGAGTGACCGCAAAACAGGAGCTCGTGATTTGTTCAACAAATAAGGAAAGGATTGTAATTTTCTTTTTCTTTTGATCTCGTTGTAACCGGATCTTATAAAAAGACCAGATTTTTGTAATCGATAAACTATTACAAGAGTGTGCAATGGAATCAATGAAAGCAATGAAAGCTACGATTTTCCCCGCGAACAGTTATTTTCAGGGAGTACAATATCGCCTGGTGGATTCTCTCTCAAAGAGAGTTTCCACCATAAAAGGTACCATGTAGCTTCTAGTCGTGCACCCAACCCTCATGAACTCGACCTAAAAAAACCATTCAACATGATTCATGGTGTCTGGGCAGTTCCTTTTGCCAAAAGCCGGCATGCCAACCATCCGCCTTCAAGGCCTTACTAAAGATTCAGACTCAAAAGGAGCCTTTGCTGATAGATGACAAATAAGTTTCAACTCATCTTTGTTTATCAATAAGCCGTCCGCTATGAAAGCAAGCAAAATCCAACTAAAAGAGGTTCTATACTGGTAGCCTCATCCACTACAAAATTTCTTTTGAAGTAGAGCCAAAGCAAGATCACAAGTGGTTCAACCCACTTTGAGCATCAGATGCCTACAAAGAATATTTTTCATGATAATGTAAAATACAGAACTAAAAAAATATTATTCAATATGAATTAACTCTGATCTCATAGAGATCAAGGTTTCACTATGACCAAAGACCTAGGCATCATGTAAGAACTAGGCACCCCCAACAAGCCCTTGGTACCTTATCAGGAATAAACGTAAGGCACAACACTTTGGCCAACTCCCACGGTTTTCTCTCGGCCTTAGGGGAAGGAAAGCCCTAGTCAACTCTCAAGAGTTCTAGGCATTCGACTTCTTAGTCGAATTTCAAGCTCTTGGTACCTCTTTAGGATAAACCTAAGGCACAATGACTCCTCTGTCAAATAACAAGCCCTTAGTACTTTATCAAGGTAAATCCAAGGTATAACATATGGTCGATTCTTCCGACTCTCATCGATCATCATGGACAAGCCCTTGGTACCTTATCAGGAATAAACCCAAGGCACAATCCTTTGGCTAACTCCCACAGTTTTCTCTCGGCCTTAGAGGAAGGAAAGCCCTAGTCAACTCTCAAGAGTTCTAGGCATTCGACTCCTCAATCGAATTCCAAGCCCTTGGTACCTCTTTAGGGTAAACCCAAGGCATAACGACTCCTAAGTCGAATAACAAGCCCTTGGTACTTTTTCAAGATAAACCTAAGGCACAAAATATGGCTGATTCCTCCGGCTCTCATCGATCATCATGGATAAACCCTTGGTACCTTATCAGGAATTGTCACACCCCGCTTTCCAAAATACGCGGGAATCAGAACGTGAACAAGCCCGTGATGTATTAGATTAAGAAGAATAAATAAGAATAAACATTTCTCCTCAACCTAACACGCTAAGCGTCAAGAAATAAATGCAAAGGAACATGTCCCCGATCATAGTAGCGAGAATATAATAAACAACTAAAAAAAGAAAATAAATATATCACAAATGAAATATCATCCCAGACATAATACTTGGGTCAATCATGGCCTTATACAAAACCATCTGAATGAAATACTAGAGAATATAAAATACAATGATCAAGCAGAAAAGGAAATGCTACAAAAGTAAGCCAAGACCATCGAACAACTAGAGGGAATAACTAAGTTTCGGCTTCTTCTGCTCAGTCTGCAGGTCTGCAAAGCACTCCTACGGAGGATCCTCTGGCTCTGGCGTATCTCTAAGCTAGACCTATCCTTCCTCTAAATCTAACATACACAAAAGAAAACATGTGTATGTCAGCGTGCATGACATACGACAAGATCCCACAAAATAAATAGAATGAGCAAAAACCCAATGCGAAAAACGATACAACAATAGAAATGATAAAAGAACATGCAACTGGAAATCCAACAAAATTAACATGCAAGTTCACTACGAAAATATGATAAACATAAAGCTAACTGCATACGGTAACCGGGTCGAATACTAACCATCCTAAAACTCACTGGTCCACCTCTCAAATAGGTCCAAGTTCGCATTATCGGAAGTCTGACTGTTCATAATCCCCTATGCACATCCAATCCCACAAAACTGGCGGCTATAGGACTACATGCAATCCGATCTCAGCCTGGTCCGAACTTAAGCTAAACTCGGGTGAATGTCAAATTCACGGACCAAAGTGACTACACTGGCTTTACTTTGGCCCAATAAACTAACCTAAAGCTACACTGGATCATGGGACGAGCCTAGAAGATGCATCAACAGCTATATCCGATCACATGAACATGGACTTCCTCATCCTCACTCTTCTTGTTTTTCTAAGTCAACAACATGACCTACGTTAGATTTCTGGTCCACCTCCTAATTCAGTCAATGCACTCACACATGTCACTAAGTCTGTCCATGACACACGAGGCCACTAAATAATGAACTACTAAGGTTCTCAATCACAATAAGAGATAATAAATAAAATTAATTCTATGTAACAACATCATGGCATGTCGAATATATTACCACAAAGATCACAAGATATGAATAATAACTGCGAACAAATACAAAATGGATTAACCGTATCTACAACAACATAAATACACACATAAACTGATCTCATTAATATCTCACTACTCGGTGTCCAAACTTCTCATGCAAGCTATCTGTAATTAAGTAATCTCTAACATAATAATGCAGTAAAAGAAAACTGGAAAACCGATGTCCTTTTGCACATGAAATGTCACGCTCTACGACAATCAGTTATACTATCATAAATAATAAATATTCTTTTTCCAAATAATTCCTTTAAAATTATTTCTTATCATAACTATTTTAAAATATAATCTTTATATATATATATATATATATATATATTATATAGTATATATATATATATATAATAATATATATATATATTATATATATAATATATATATATAATTATATTTATATTATAATATATTATATATATATATATATATATATATATATATATAACAATTATAATATATTATAATATATATATATGATATATATATTATATATATAGATATATATAATATAATATACTAATTATATTACTATATATATAGAATATATATATATATATATAATATAATATTATATTAATATATATATATATAATATATATATATATATATATTAATAGTATATATATATATATATATTATATAATATATTATATTAGTATATATAATAATATATATGAAATATTATATGTATATAGTTAATTCTTTTCCACATGAACAATAACATTTTCTATTTTTTCTAAATTGCCTTTATTTTATTTCTTTTCCGATAATATTTCGTAAAATCTAATTATAACACCTAAACTTGTCATTTCGTGTTCATTAATTCTTAGATATAATTATAGCAAAATTATCAATATCTCATAAAATCTAATTATAACATATACGCTCATCATTTTATGCTCGCTAATTCTCAGATATAGCAAAATATCTTATTATTATTACTAAAATACTATCTAATACTATTTATCAACATTCCACGCTAATTATTCACGATATGCATATTACCAAAATTATCATATCTAATTAAATTATCTAATCGATAATAATTGTAAAACAAAACATATGGAGAGGTGAGATCTTGCTTCGGTATGTCGAACGAGTCGACGTCGGCGGCGCGGGGCGGACCACAAAAGAAGAACTTTCTCCTCTC
>NC_033795.1:64474942-64497367 GCF_001876935.1 Asparagus officinalis
GGCTGTATTTTTGAACAGGGTAGGGTTTTGGTTAAGGGATATTTATATACATATATAATATTAGGGTTAGGGTTAGGTATTTAAAACAAAAAATAATTAAAATAAATAATTATGGGTATTTAAAAATCAAAATAATTACGGAATAATTATCTAAAAAACGTACCAGTTGTATTAATACAACCACTAATACACAACAGTAGAACTAATACAACAATTTACATAAATAATATGTAATAGAAACAATAATACAATGTATTATTTAAAATGATACGTAATAGTATTGATAACACAACAAATTAATTCCAGAAATTTTTTCTGTACTAAGTTAATTTATAAATATTAAAATCATTTAAATAAATATAAAATTTGAACTTTTAAAACGTAGAAATTTTCTAGAAAATCAAGAAAAATATGAATACTCTTTTAAAAATAATAATTAAATATTTTAAAATATCAAAAAATTATTTAACTAGTATCAAAATTCACGAACATTACAGGAATAAACCCAAGGCACAACTCATTAGCCGACTCCTATAGTTTTCTCTCGGTCTTAGGGGAAGGAAAGCCCTAGTCAACTCTCAAAAGTTCTAGGCATTCGATTTCTCAGCCGAATTTCAAGCCCTTGGTACCTCTTTAGGGTAAACCCAATGCACAACGACTCCTCAGTCGAATAAAAAACCCTTGGTACTTTATCAAGGTAAACCCAAGGCACAACATATGGTCAATTCCTCTGGCTCTCATCGATCATCATAGACAAGCCCTTGGTACCTTATCAAGAATAAACCCAATGTATAACCCTTTGGTTGACTCCTACAGTTTTCTCTCGGCCTTAGGGAAGGAAAGCCCTAGTCAACTCTCAAGAGTTCTAGGCATTCAACTCCTCAATCGAATTTTAGGCCCTTGGTACCTCTTTCTGGTAAACCTAAGGTACAACGACTCCTCAGTCAAATAACAAGCCCTTGGTACTTTATTAAGGTAAACCCAAGGCACAACATATGGTTGATTCCTCCGGCTCTTATCGATCATCATGGACAATCCCTTGGTACCTTATCAGGAATAAACCTAAGACACAACCCTTTGGCCGACTCCCATAGTTTTCTCTCGGCTTTAGGGGAAGGAAAGCCCCATTCAACTCTCAAGAGTTCTAGGCATTCGACTCCTCAGTCAAATAACAAGCCCTTGGTACTTTATCAAAGTAAACCCAAGGCACAACATATGGTCAATAGAACTCGACCATCATGGTTAATGAAAAAGCCAGGAATCCAAATAAGTCCTGGGTGACCCAACCTCAGGGTTGGTATGTCAACTGTTAGCCCTTATGTTTTGATGATGTCTTACAACCACCATTAACGGTACTAATGGCTTATTGAGTGCAAATGTAGTAAATTCATTTATCAAGCTTGTTAGTGTCATTCATGGAGGATTGGATGGAATATACGCTACAATGATGAAATCCAAAGGACGAGGAGGCATAGCGATGAAGCAATGTTATTTCAAGAACAACAAATTCATATAAAAGCTTCATCCAAACTCAAGCTATATCAAGACTCAAAGATCATATTCTATGTGAGGATATTAGCTAGTTTTTTATTCTCTCTCTAGTATTAGAATGTAGGCAAAGAGTTATTGAATTCACTTGAAGCTATTGGGACTCACACACACATTTTCATACTTAAGCTTTTAAGCGTTTTTCGCAAAATACTATTTTTCACAAGTATGAGGACCTCTCTGCAAAATTCTTTTTCCAAACAGATTGTTTTTAGTATTAAAAATATTTTACAAAGTTTAATAATTTTCAGAGGTCATATAAATATTTTCTAAATATTTTAGTTTGAGTCAAAACACTATTCTGGAGCATATCAGAATGTGGTCGACCGCACCGGTCGACCGCACTTAAGGCCATTCGTCACTGGGCTCCAGAGAGGTCGTCGGTCGACTGGTGCGGTCAACCGAAATCTTGATTTTTCTATCGGTCGACCGCACCGGTCGACCGATGATGGCTCTGCTTGTTTTCTTAGTTTTCAAAGATGCTCGCGGTCGACCGGATTTTCGGTCGGTCGACCGAACATTCTGGCGGTCGACCAAAATGTTATTCGGTCAACCGAGAACTTTTTCAAACGGTCGATTGCCTTGGTTACTGTGCTATCACTTAACTGTGTTTGGCACAGTCTGTGGCAATAGTCTGAATAGGAGATTATTTTCTTAATTGGGAAGATTGAGTTGTGATTTTAAAATGATTAATCTTTTCTATTTAAACCAAGACTTCTTCTTCTTCTTCCTGTTGCCCTAACTTCTGCAAAAACTAGAGAGACGCTGTCTTCCTGAGAAAAATTTTCAAAGTCTGTTTTCTCTCTGTTTTTGTGTGTGTTCACTTCCCAGCTTCAGTATTCTTTCTCTTTGCCATAGGGACTTGTAAAGAGAGAGTCTTGCATCATTTCTACTGCTGTATGAGTGTGATCTTGTGTAGATTAACTGTGAGGGTGTGGGATCTGTTGAGATCAACTGTGTAGTGAGAGATTGAGAGGGAATCGCTGTGTAGACGAAGTTCCGGCTTCCAAACCGGGTGTGTAGTGGATTTCTCCTCGAGAGTGGGGAGCGGGAACGTAGGTCAGCGGACCGAACCTCGATAACACATCGCGCGTCAAAGGATAACAATTCCTAACCCTATCTCTTTTACTTTAATCGCATTAGAATATTGTGGTTTGCTTGTGTTTATTTTTTATTGCATATTAGAGCCTCTTGACCCTAATCACCCCCCCCTCTAGGGTCCAAAAATTATTATCAGAGCTTGGTCTCTATATTAATTTTTGGTTTAACCACCTTAGAGAAAAGATCTAATAGAGGCCTCTTTGAATATGCATATGTTAGAAGGAAAATCCACCACCACTAGACCACCACTCTTCACCAGGACCAATTTTGCTTATTGGAAGGCTAGGATGAGAATTTACCTTCGTTGCATTGATCTTGACATCCTAGAGCTCATAGAAAAGAAATATGTTGAGAAGTCCAAAGTCGGGAACATGACCGATGAAGAAAGGCACCTAGTCAATCTCAATGCTAAGGCCATGAACGCCTTAATTTGTGGTCTTTCCCCCAATGAATACAATAGAGTTTCCACATGTGCAATCGCATACGAAATTTGGGTAAAATTATGTATCACACATGAAGGAACCCCCCAAGTTAAGGAATCTAAGATTAGTGGACTTATGCATGATTATGAGCTATTTAAAATACTTCCTAATGAATCCATTGATGCTATGTTTTCCCGTTTTACTAATATCATCAATGAATTACATGGTCTAGATAAGCAATTATCCATTCAAGAGATGAACTACAAGATACTTCGCTCCTTAACTCCGGCGTGGGAGCCCAAAGCCACGGCCATTGAGGAAGCTCATGACCTCACTACCTTAGCTCTTGATAGCCTCATTGGAAAGCTCAAAGTGCATGAGAAGAAGCTCAAGGGGAAGGAGAAGGAGGAAGTGCCATCACGTCTTCGTCATCGTCTTCGTCATCGGATAGTAAAGTCGATTTTTCTAGAGAAGTGGCTCATCTCTCTAGAAGAATCTCTAGACTCATAAAATGAACAAGAAATTTAACCCCCGATCTAACAACAAGTTTTCCTCTTGTGTAGGTAAATGTTTTGAGTGCAATGAACCAGGTCACATCGCTAAGGATTGCCCCAAGCTCAAGGAAAAGTACATGAAGTACAAGAAGAAGAAGGCTATGTATGCCGGATGGGAAGAATCCGAACCAAGTGATTCGGATAGTGATGAAGAAGGAGCCAAACTTGCTCTTCATGACCCAAATGTTTGTTTCATAGCAAATGAACATGAGGTAATATCCGAGGCTGAAAGTGAATTTTTTTACAAGCAATGTGACATAGCTATGGCTTTAGAAGAGTTGAACTTTGAATTTAAAAGAATGTCTAAAGAATACTCTTCTTTTAAAAAATTGCATGCCTCTTGTGATATTAAGCTAGAAAAATTATCAACCTCTCTTGCTCTAAAAGATGAATTGCTAGGAGATCTCGATTTCGAGAATAAGCAATTAAGATCAAAGATTGAAAGATTAGAAATTGAGAGTTGTAGAACTAGACCCACTCATGCTTATGCTAACTATAATCACCATGATAGAAATAGGTTTCATGGTTCTAACATCCGTACATACAAAAAAAATTTTGTATGCACTTATTGTATGAGACATGGACACATTTCTACTCATTGTAGAATTAAAGATAACCATGATTTTTATGGAATGATGTGGGTACCCAAAGGTACCAAGACTACTAACCACCAAGGAACCAAGACATGGGTACCTAAAGCTACTACATCTTCATCTTCATCTTTTGTAGGGAACGTCACGACATTGACGTAAGGAGATGTGGTACGTTGATAGTGGTTGCTCACATCATATGACGGGCAACAAAGAGTTATTTGCAACCCTATCAAGGATTGAAGGAGGTAGTGTCTCATTCGGTGGTGGTGAGAAAGGTAAAATCATTGGTATCAGTTCTATTGGTAAGAAACCCTCACCCATTATAGAAGATGTTTATTTAGTAAATGGTTTGAATCATAATCTTCTTAGCATTAGCCAATTAAGTGATAAAGGTTTTGATATTTCTTTTAAACCGGATAAATGCATCATTAGTATGGATGAAAAAATTATTTTTATTGCAAATCGCAAGTCTAATGTTTACATTTTTGAGATGAATGAGTTAGTGAATCAAGATGTAAAGTGTCTTGCGGCAATTGATGAAAATCCTTGGATTTGGCACAAAAGACTTGGACATGCAAATATGGAGTTAATATCAAAATTGTCTAAGAAGAATCTTGTGAAAGGGCTACCTAGCTTGCACTTCATAAAAGATACAATTTGTGAGGATTGTGCCAAAGGTAAACAAACAAAGTCTTCTTTCAAATCCATCCATGAGGTATCGACTTCTAAACCCTTGCAATTACTTCATCTTGATTTATTTGGTCCTATGCGTGTTACCTCTCTTGGAGGCAAACACTATGTTTTTGTGATTATTGATGATTTTTCTCGTTTTACATGGACAATATTTCTTGCAAAGAAAAATGATTGTTTTGAAGAATTTGCAAATCATGTTAAAAGAATTGAAAATGAAAAAGATTTGAAAGTTGTTAAAATAAGAAGTGATCATGGTGGTGAATTTCAAAATGAATTTTTCTATGATTTTTGTGCTCATCATGGTATAACTCATATGTTTTCCGCTCCTAGAACACAACAACAAAATGGTGTTGTTGAACGGAAAAATCGCACCATACAAGAGATGGCACGCACCATGCTTAATTCATTTGATTTGCCAAAATATTTTTGGGCAGAAGCCGTCATCACGAATTGACGTTGTGCAGAACTTGCGTGGTAAGTTTTAGAACTCTGAACGAGTTTAGAAGAACTCTGTAAAGAGTTGATTTGAACCGAAAATCTGTTAATATGCCAAGGCCAGAAGAGAGCTCCGGTAGTCGATCTCCAGATCCGAGAATGCTCCAAATATCCTCTCTTTGCTGTCAAGCTCCAAGGTCAATCCGAGCCAAGAAGTTCCCCCATTGCTGCCAAGTCTCAGATCCAAAAAGCCAGCCCGAACTCAATTGAGTTTACCCATATTTATAGGGAATTAAGGGGTGTAACCGGCCCCCCTTAATTCTCTCCATAATGGGGTTGAGAGGGGTGTAACCGCCCCCTTAATCCGCTCCTAAGTGGGGCGGAAATCCCTCAAATCGTGGAGGGAAAACGGTTCCTGCAATCCTTCAGCTCGTGTTTGAACGAGTCAAACGCCCACGTTGGTGTTCAGGACCCTAACTCTGTATTTTAGAATGGAGACGCGGAGTTGGGTACTCGCTGGGTGGTGAAAAACACGAGGGCCGCTCGCGTTTTGGAGTCTAAAGGTTGAAAACGCGGGGGTCTCCTACGCTACGTTTGCTAAAGGTTAGAAACGCGAGGGTCGTTCGTGTTTTGCTTGTTGAAGCTTGGAAACACGGGGGGTCGCCTGTGTTTCAGGAATTGAAACGCGAAGATAAATTCCGCGTTTTTAAAAGGAGCCAATGACTTATAGCTTCTTCTGCAGAGCGTTGCAAAGACTATTATCTTATAATCTTCATCTTGGCTCTTTAAAAATATGAGAGTCGTCAGATTGTAACTCCCGATGTTGATTGTGAAGACTATTGATTAGAGCTTTTATCAGCTGTTGTGAAGGTCGTCAGATTGTAACCTTCATCGGTCTATGTGAAAGTCTTCAAATTATAGCCTTATGGAAGTCGTCAGATTGTAACATCCATCATCAATGTTTGATGGGGGATCAGCTATCTATTTTGATTTTTTTTGACAGCCTACAGAACCCCCTCCAAAGTTTTTGAAAGTTCGAGGTTGACTGGGACGAATTTTCAAAATACTTTGGATCTCAACTCTGATCTTGGAGCTGTTGATTCCTTATCATAAAGGGGTTGTTCTTTGCACTCGCTTCGAAGGCACCTTGGTTGAAGAGATTTGCCATGTAGGACCTGTGTGAAGGTATGCATCACAATCCTACTTCTGGAATGCGGAGGATGAACCCTGCATTTTGAACTTGAGACGCGGAACTCACCCTTGCATGTTGAATTTGGAACACGGGTATGACCTCGGCGTTTGGTTCTTGCATCGCGGGTCTGACCTCAGCGTTTTGACTTAAGACATGGAAGTGACTTCTGTGTATTTTTGACTAAGTCTTTGAGACTTGTCTTTAGCTCATCTGTTTCAAGTCCCAGCTCACATCCATTAAGCTAATTGACCTACGAACATGCATAGGATTTTTGGCAAACCCTCAACCATCAATGGATTTGATAAGCCTTTACCGACTACCGTTTGAGTCGGGCTAGCATGTGAATTATTTGAATCCGTTTCACATGCAACGTTGTGCTAAGAGAATGAACCCTCTTAGACTTGATGCTATGATTTTGAATATATAGATTTTGTCATTTTTACGAAAAAAGACTAACTGACAACGCGTGTTAGGCGTAGGCTTATCTCTAATTAGGAATCGAGATAAAGTCCCCTATGCGTGTAAGGCATGAATTTCGACGTTATTAATAACAACCTGCTACGATGTTGAATACGTAGACTTTTATCCTTTTTACGTTGAAAGACTAACCGGTAACGCGTGTTAGGCGTTGACTTATCCCTACTTATGATTCGGGATAAATTTCCCCATACGTGTAAGGCATGGATTTTGGCGTTATTAATAACGACCTGCTACGATGTCGAATACGTAGACTTTTGTCCTTTTTACGGTGAAAGACTAACCGGCAACGCGTGTTAGGCATTAACTTATCCCTACTTAGAATTCGGGATAAATTTCCCCATGCGTGTAAGGCATGGAATTTGGAGTTATTAATAACGACCTACTACGATGTCGAATACGTAGACTTTTGTCCTTTTTACGGTGAAAGACTAACCGGCAACGCGTGTTAGGCGTTGACTTATCCCTACTTAGGATTTGGGATAAATTTTCCCATGCGTGTAAGGCATGAATTTTGGTGTTATTAATAATGACCCGCTACGATATTGAATACGTAGGCTTTGTCATTATTTCTCCCTGTGTTACTTGAAACACTGAAAGAAAGTTGGAAGCGCCAGAGGTGTAATATTAACTTAGCATGAATTTCCACTTAGAGTGAAATTCAAAAATTTTCTTTATTATCAATAGGATAATTCCAGAAAATATTTAATCCACTAGGGATTTTATAATAAAAAAAACTTGCTATTCTTGTTGAAAAGAGATTAACAAGTTCATTGGGGGATTTGACTGTTAGAGGTGTGATGTTAACCTAACAGTATTTTATGGGCTTATCACTATATTAAAGAGAGTCGATAAGTTGGTTTGATCGTCAGAGGTGTGATATTAACTTGACTAAAATTTATGGACCTATCGCTCTATTAAGGAGAGTTGACAAGTTGATTTTATCAGAGGTATGATGTTAACGTGACAGGAATGTGTTACGATCGGAGTAACTTTATGGACTTATCATCCTATTGAAGAGGATTGATAAGTGGGTTGTTAGAGGTATGATGTTAATGTGACAGGAATGTGTTACGATCGGAGCAACTTTGTGGACTTATCATCCTATTAAAGAGGATTGATAAGTGGGTTGTCATAGGTATGATGTTAATGTGACAGGAATATGTTGCGATCGGAGCAACTTTGTGGACTTATCATCCTATTGAAGAGGATTGATAAGTGGGTTGTCAGAGCTATAATGTTAACATGACAGGGATGTGTTGCGATCGAAGCAACATTGTGGACTTATCATCCTATTGAAGAGAATTGATAAGTGGGTTGTCAGAGGTATAATGTTAACATGACAGGGATGTGCTACGATCGAAGCAACTTTGTGGACTTATCATCCTATTGAAGAGGATTGGTAAGCCGATGGACTATCAGAGGTAAATGTTAACGTGATAGTTTTGTGGTCTTGCCATCCTATTGAAGAGGATTGGTAAGTTGAAGGACTATCAGAAGTAAATATTAACGTGATAGTTTTGGGGATCTATCATCCTATTAAAGAGGATTGGAAGATTGAGGGACTATCAGAGGTAACTGTTAACGTGATAGTTTTGTAGACCTGCCATCCAATTGAAGCAGATTGGCAGATTGATAGACTATCAGAGGTGATCATTAATGTGATAGTTTTGGTAGACTTCGTGGTAGACAGAGGTATTCTATTGAACATGACAACTCAGAAAATTTATTATTCATAATCCAATGAACTACAAATAAACCAACCCCTAGTCTTGAACAAGTGTAGGGGGAAAAAAGGAGCAGACATGGCACATCGCCTGATGGGCCACTATCTAACGAGTTTGACTATCAGAGGTAATTATTAACGTGATAGTTATTAGAGACCCTGGCATCCTACTGAAGAGGATTAACTTCAGTGGCCGTAGTATCTTCCCCTTCTGACTGAGAAGATTGGGCTAGGTCCGATTGCTCAGGTTGATCCTTCCTATTTTGTTCTTCAGCTTTGATCCTGACAATAATATTTTGAGCCTGTTCGCCTTGAGAGATTAGTTGTCTCCAAGAACGGCATTCTACGATTCCTATTCGGACTAGGAGGTCGGTTTGCAAATTGTGTCGACAGGTCTCTACTAGTGTAGACTGTGTCATACCTGATGCACATCGTAGAGCCATGTTTCGAAACCTCTTGACAAAGGCTTTGACGGACTCCCTTTTCTTCTGCTTAGTGATGAGAAGGGTATGGATGGAGACTTTCGTATCCTCTTCAAAGAATCTCGACAGGAAGAGTCTCTCTAGATCCGCCCACTTTTGGATACATCCCGCAGGCAGTTTCCTGAACCATTCAAAGGCAACTCCCTTGAGGGTGCCAATGAACAATCGAGCCAGTATGGCATCGTTTGATATCACATTCCCAGTCTGTGACTTAAAATGATAGATATGTTGGTTTGGTGATCCCGTACCGTCAAAAGTTTGTAGTGTTGGGACCTCAAATTTTAGAGGATAAGGGGCTGCATCCCATTCGACGGGATAGGGCCTGACAACTCCCTCATCTTGGAGCTCGCTTCTATTAGCAATGACATTGAGACGGGCTTCCAGGGCCTGACAACTCCCTCATCTTGGAGCTCGCTTCTATTAGCAATGACATTGAGACGGGCTTCCAATTGTTCCATTTTGGCAGACTGGAGATTCTGCTCGTTCTCAGTCTCTTTTGCTTCATCAGAGGAAGATTCCAGGTTGTGGGCTTCTTGATTAGAAGCAGCACCATCAACCACTTTTCCCTTTCCTTTGCTTGTGTGAGGTCAGGATGAAGACGATTTTTTTCTCCTGGAAGATTCTTGCCTAGGTGGCGAATCTATCTCCTGAGATTTGGTCTTGTCTACGACAATTTGAGTCAACAGGGCCATGAGTTCATTGATGGCCTCCTGCTGAGATTTGAGCATGGCCTCCTGCTCGTCAAGTCTCTTCGCGAGATCTTCATGATTTCCCATCATATAAGCGGAGCTCTCATGTTCAACAAAAGAGCTTGATGATTGGGACTCTGCAATGGCTGAGTGTTCATCATTGGAATTGGTTCCTCTGGCTAACCTCCGATAGTTGACAGGGGGAATTGCTCTCGTTCGCGTCCGAGTGCATTGGTAGATTCCTTCAAACTCGTTAGCAATTTCTCTGACGGTCGGTGAACGACTTGTCCCAGAGTCATCGGAGCTAGAACCGGAAGCATTCACTTTACCGATCACATTGATAGTGACTCCAGGATACTCGGTCTCTGGAGACTTCTTCCTGTGTGAACGTCGTCATTGGTTAGGCAAAGCAACGTTCATTAATTGGTCGAACACCAACAGTTTGGCCACATATGAGCAGCATTGATATCCCGAGAGGACCGTAGGGATCAGTCGTTCATATTAGAATGAACGAATAATTTGTTGCATCGGTCTTTCACTCGATATAAACTCTTTCAAATCTGTTGTAAAGATTCGAGGAGAATTACTCACTGATCGTGAGGTTTGAACCGGAACCCCCAGTCTATGATTGGACATGACTGGCTCTTGATGGACATGAATCCGGTTTAGATGCCTTGGATCCATGAACTTCTTATATCCGCCTTTCAATCTAGTCGCGCTACGCAGAGTATTCGGGGGTCTCGCATTTGGCATTGTCGACGCGAGGGTCGTGTTTTGACTGGGAAACACGAAGTTGAAGTTCGCGTTCAACGAATGCTTGAGGTCCGCGTTTTGGCTGTAAAACGCGCCATTGAGGGCCACGTTCAGTCTGGTTCTTGTGAATCTCATGTTTGGGCTCATAAACACGAGGCTTGCGTTCTAAAGTAGAAACACAAAGCTCAAGGTCGTGTTTAGGCTCACGAACGCGAAGCTCGCATTGGTTGGAGGATCGACTTTCTTGGAATTGTGCCGAAGCTAAGTATTCTCCTTCAGAGAGGGGACTGTATGAACAGTGCAACCCCTAGGGGAGACAACCCTTTGATGAGTCAGCCACAACTGGAGCTTTAGTCTCCTTAGAAACTTTATGGATCTTACGCATAACCTTGGGGCTAAGGGATCCGGAGGAGATAGCCTCCTCAAACTTGGCTTGATCAAACTCTACCACGAGAGTTTCGATGGTTATTCCAGTGAGATGAACATCGAATTACGCCACCACTTCTTCATCAGAGAAGCTAGTCCCCAGCGGAGTCACCATCTTTTGTTTGTGGAAAATTTGTAGTAAAAAAATGAAAGAAAAATTAAATTATATTCCCTCAATCTCAATTACAATTTGGATTCCGATTACAAAAGAGAAGAGAATGAATTTGATTATCCACTTTGTTTAAAACTGGGTTCTTTACGGTGGCGATGGAGTGCCTCCCTCGAATGCTTGCGTCGAGTTTGCTCTCCGTTGACGATCCGATGTTGTGATTCACTAGAACGATGTCTTCTCCTCACGATTTGACATTGTGGAGAACTTGCGTGGCAAGTTTTAGAACTCTGAACGAGTTTAGAAGAACTCTGTAAAGAGTTTATTTGAACCGAAAATTGGTTAATATGCCAAGGCCAGAAGAGAGCTCCGGTGGTCGATCTCCAGATCCGAGAATGCTCCAAATATCCTCTCTTTGCTGCCAAGCTCCAAGGTCAATCCGAGCCAAGAAGTTCCCCCCTCGCTACCAAGTCTCAGATCCAAAAAGCCAGCCCGAACTCAATTGAGTTTATCCATATTTATAAGGAATTAAGAGGTGTAACCAGCCCCCCTTAATTCTCTCTATAATGGGGTTGAGAGGGGTGTAACCGCCCCCTTAATCCGCTCCTAAGTGGGGCGGAAATCCCTCAAATCGTGGAGGGAAAACGGTTCCTGCAACCGTTCAGCTCGTGTTTGAACGAGTCAAACGCCCACGTTGGTGTTCAGGACCCTAACTCTGCATTTTAGAATGGAGACGCGGAGTTGGGTACTCGCTGGGTGGTGAAAAACGCGAGGGCCGCTCGCGTTTTGGAGTCTGAAGGTTGAAAACGCGGGGGTCGTCTGCGCTTCATTTGCTAAAGGTTGGAAACGCAAGGGTCGTTCGTGTTTTGCTTGTTGAAGCTTGGAAACATTGGGGTCGCCTGCGTTTTAGGAATTGAAACGCGAAGATAAATTCCGCGTTTTTAAAAGGAGCCAATGACTTATAGCTTCTTCTGCAGAGCGTTGCAAAGACTATTATCTTGTAATCTTCATCTTGGCTCTTTAAAAATATGAGAGTCGTCAGATTGTAACTCCCGATGTTGATTGTGAAGACTATTGATTAGAGCTTTCATCAGCTGTTGTGAAGGTCGTCAGATTGTAACCTTCATCGGTCTATGTGAAAGTCTTCAAATTATAACCTTCTTGAAGTCGTCAGATTGTAACTTCCATCATCAGTGTTTGATGGGGGATCAGCTATCTATTTTGATTTTTTTTTTTGACAGCCTACACATCTTTTATTAAGTCTATAAAATCATTTTATAAAGTTTTAAAATATGGTTTAATCAAAGCATCAAATTTCAAGAATGTTCATTTTAATGTTTTGGACTATTTTAAAAAAATGATGAGTTTTTACAAATGTGAAGTGCAATTCCAAGAATTCTTTTTGTAACATGTTCATTAACATGTTTATAAATATTTCCCAAAGTTTATATTTATTGGAATTTATTTTCTATTTTTAAAGGCACTTCAAAAACCAATTTTTCTATTCACTTCAGGCTGATAACAAGTTATCAGTCGATGATACATGTGTTCAGTCGACTGAAGAAAATACCTAGAATAGCTAATAGTTTCTGTTTTTATGTTGGTCGACTGACCAGTCGACTGATGAGATCATCAGTCAACTGATAAGCTCGTCAGTCGACTGATAAGCTCGTCAGTCGACTGATGAGCTGGAAAATACCTACAACGGTCAGCTCATCAGTCGACTGATAAAACCCGTCAGCCGACTGATATTATAACAGCTAGTTTTTTCCAGCCTTTGTCTGCTTTGGTTTTTTGGTCTTTTTGCCTTGTTTTCTCTTGGTTTTGGGGTTCCTATAAATACCCCCACATATCCTGAGTTCATTTGAACTTAGAGAATATTTTAAGAGTGTTTTACAAGGGTTTAAAAGTTTGTTTAAGTTTGGTTTATGTTTGTTTAAAAATCTTTTAAGCATTTTCTAGTTTCGGGTTGTGAAGAGAATTTCACAAGAGCTAGAGGAGATCATCCATTGATGTTCGATCATTCAAAACTTCTCTCTCTCACTCTTGATCTATAGAGAAGTTTTCCTTAAACTCAATTCTAACTATTTATTGTTTTGATCTTAGTTTTCATAAGCTAGATTTTTATATTGAGTTTTATTGTTTTTATTTTTTCTCATTGTTTACACACACAACCTATTGAGCTTCTAGTATTTTCATACATAGTATATTTAGGGTTGTGGGGAGTTGTAACAATTGAGAGTGAGCTTAATTGAGTTCTCATCCATAGTAGAGAACAAAATTGTATTTGTGAGCCTTCATTGTGAGATACACTTTATAATATACTTTTACACTAAGAGGAGTGTGTGGTGAGAGATGTGGTCGTCCTAAAAGGAGTGAGGTAGATGGTAATGTATAGAGATAGGTTGTAATTCCTAACACTTGAGGGAGACACGGGCTAGAGACCAACACTTAGAGGGTGTAGAGTGTGATTACAAGAGTGTGGATTATAAAGTTTTCGGTGAACTAAAAAATCGAGTGTGAGGTGTAAACGTTATTCGGGTGAGCGTAGAAAACCCGATTGTGTTAGTGAAGATCTCCTCGAGGTGAGGAGCAGAGACGTAGGTCGTGGGGACCGAACTCCGTGATCATATCTTGTGTTTGAGTTTGGCTTGGTGCACTTATATTTTTGTTCATCTTTATTGCCATTCTCTCATTGCTTATTTCATCCACTATATTATTTATATTTTGTTTCACCACTGTGTTAGTTTCATATCCTTGCATATATCTCTTATTGTATCGCATTGCTAGGATATATTTATTAATAAGATTTAATTAGCATTTAAATCAGATTAGATTAGCATAAACCCTATTCACCCCCCCCCCCCCTAGGGTTCTTTCTTAGTGGCATTATGGGCTAACACTTCTCAGCCGACCCCACGCTGATCAAATGCCCAAGCAATCTCAATCTTGGTTGGACTCCAACATAGTAGCAAATGATGATGAAAGCCACTAGAATCCTCACTCAGATAGAACTGGGAAGGGGAGGCTCCTAGAGTGGTGTGCATCTTCTTAATAAAAGGGTGTAAGTTCAACCGTAAACCATGCTCCAAGTGGGCCAAGTACAGCGGTACTCGGCCCTCACCATGGCAATACACTAGCTCGCTCATCTCTGGCACCACCAATGTGAGAGTCTAAGGGATATTGTATTAATCATACAACCCTACCAGATTGTTCACATGAACCTTCGAGCGGATAAGTAGAAGAATAGCGAGACTCTCCTCGTTACCGTCAGAGTTTGAAACTTGAAAGGCTATGGAAGACTTTTTCTTAAAAAAGCTTAGAGGAATATCAAAGGTTTGTAAAAGAACTATCTTAGCATCAAGAGGCCATTTATAAGCTTTTAAGGAAGAGTATAGAGGGATTTCAAAGGACGTGGTGATTTTCGAAGCAACCAGGCTAGATCCACTTTAGAATCTGGAACAGTTCATTCAAAATATGAAGTACCACCCTCATTTAATACCCCACGCCTCAATACTCAAAAAGTGGAAGATCCTCCCTTATATTCATGACACTTCATCTCCCAAAAAGACGATTCAAATCCTTGATGACATCAGTCATGAATAGCGGAGTTAACAATGGGTGGCCAATAATGACAAGCCACGTCTCTATGACAGAGACTTCTCAGTTTCCCATCCTCAGCGGGCCTGTATTAATCAGAGCATATCTTATTTCTCTCGGAGTCGACTGAAAGCCGACTCCAAGTGAAAGGGGCCAACTATTATGGTGTTCACTCTCCCTAGATACAGATATTTACAAAATGATACAATAAGAATCATAGCAAAATAAACTCAACCCTTTGGCCAACTCCAACAATCGTCTCTCGGCCTTAGGGGAAGGAAAGACCTAGTCAACTATCAAGAGTTTTAGGCATTTGATTCCTCAGTCGAATTACAAGTCATTGGCTCTTTATCAAGGTAAGCCCAAGGCATAATATATGGTCGAATCTTCTAGTGCAACTCGACTAACATGGCTAATTACAAGACATTAATACCTTATCAGGAATAAACCTAAGGCGCAATCACAGAGGCCTCAGCCTCGCCGACTCATCAAGCCGACACTTTGGTGTCGACACGAAAGGCGATATTGGTCGGCATGAGAGATCCTGACCTCCTAGACGAGTCGAAATCTCTATATCGACTCGAGAGACGATTCTTAGCAAGGACAAGATAACATTTCGATAGTAGGACAGGTTGATATTCTTTCATGTCAACAAGAATGGTGGGATTAGTCAATCTTAACATCGAGGACGACCCTACTTAGGGCACTCGACCACTTACTGGGAAATTCTCAGAAACGACTGGAGGGACATTCCCTACTACTGATTAAGTTGAGAACTCGGCGCTAGCCCCAAGCCTCTATCCCAAAGAATATGCCAACATCTTAATCCACCTCGGACAAGCCTTATCCAGATTTTAGCCTGATAGGTCTCCATGACTTGTCAGTTCAATCACTTCCCAGAAAATACGGAGACACACTCTCCCATAATAAAGTGACTTCGCCTCTAGTCGCTTACCGACACTTGTAAGGCGAGAGATGATTCAGCATGCCAACATACCTTCTGCCATACTCTCAATTGCTTTCTAGAAAATGCGGAGACATCCTCTTCAGAGCTGAAGTGACTTCCCCTCCAGTCACCAACTGACACCTTTAAAGCGAGGGATGACTCGGCTCTTAGCCCGCACTCCAGCACTGTTTCCCCAGGCGGGTCTAAAGGTGACCTATTTTATCCCAACAAGGGGGGAGACAAGAAAAGAAAGACCTAAGGCAAGAGGTAAAAGGGGCTTCCTCAAAAACTAAATCGAAGAGATCATCATCTCTAATGCAGATAGAAAAAGAACACACAGTTCTTCATCAACACAGAGGAGCTCACGTAGATCCTCTGGGTATGAACATTGTCACCTTCAGAACCACATTGGTTCCTGACCTTCCTCTTCCCCACTCGAGTTTTACTAACTTGACCGTCAGAGGAACCACGGGGGAACCGGTCTCCGCCCTCTCACGGGTTCTTCTTGTCTGTGCAGCGTGGACATCAAGCCCCCGTTCAAGAACCAGGCATAAAGTCGAAGAAAGGAGCGAGATCTCCACCATCCATCACCCCCCCGCAACCATCCCCTTCTGGATTATTCTATTTGATATCGAGCATCAACAACTTGGTTAGTTGGAATTTATATTTTGAAATTCACAACTTGAGGCATATGGTGTATACATGAGGGTTTTCTTGTTTGGATTATTTCGCTCGATGTACCAGTCTCGTGTTGTAGATTTGATTGTTGAATGCATTTTCTTCTATGTCTATTGAGACTTGATTACTTTTGATATTAATCATTTATTTCTTATGTTATATTTCCTATTTTCATCTCTTTTATATATGCTTGTACCTGCACTATCTTTTATTGATTTCACTAGAGAGATATTACTGTGATGGTGAAACGTGTAATTGTACTGTGCGGGTGCATGGCAGGTTTGATATATCTGGATTCACCTAAGACTGCAGCCTTGTGTGAACCCAAGGGCGTCACAGCTGATTTTTTAGTGATTTACAAGCCATAAGGTTTGATGTGTAAAAGACATATGTACCTCATTAATTCACAAAATTCTAAGCTCTACTTATCTATATTCAATGCTTATATTTAGAGTCCTTATATTTAGAGTCATGTACTTTCTTCAATGTCATAAGATCACATGATTGGTATGTAGCTAGGTTTAGTAGCATATGCAATTAGATCAAAATCCACCCAAAAGCATATACTTAAGCCTATCCAATAAATCGGCACATACATCAATAACCACAAGTCTGATGGATTAAATTTGATTTAGAGTCTATGTTCCTATTGTTAGCCTAACAAAACAAACCGTGGGGCCCACAAAGGTGGGCCCTACAAAGAAAAATGAGATTTCGGTGCCGTTTTCTTTGAAGAATGAAAAAGGTGGCGGGTCCCACGGGGTCCCATAAATATTTTATTATTAGTGGCGGGTCCCACAGATAATATTATATTTGTGCATAGTGTTTCTCAAACACTATAAATAGGGCCCTAAACTCTTAAGGAAATCTCATCCCAGAAACAACTCCTCTTATAGAAGATTAAGAGAAAACACAGAGAGTTTGTGAGAGTTCTTGGAGTGTATCTGAGAGGGTGTTCTCTTGGATCTATTTTTTGGGATATAAAAGAATTTGGCGTCGTTGTTGCACCGTGGAGTAGCTCCGAAAGAGTGAACCACGTATATTTGTGAGTACTCTGTGTTGAATTTTATGCCTTTATTTTGTGATTAAGTCTCAGTTCGAGGCTTTATTATTGGGGTGAATCCTAACAACTGGTATCAGAGCCTGACTTAGAGTATATATATCTGCTTATCGTATGCTCTGTGGCTGCCACTAAAAGTGGATCCTCCACATCAGAAAATAAGTTAGATTAATATTTACTCTTTTAAGGCATTGGGCACTATTCACGTGTACGACACTATTCACATGTACGGTACTATTCACGAATACAGTACTATTCACGGATATGATACTATTCACGAATACTGTACTATTCACAAATACGGGAAAGACGTAATCTTTCGCCATGGGATCTACAGTTGAAGACAACAGACTTCGAATTGAGAAGTTCGGCTTCCAAAATTTCAGGTATTGGAGGACGCAAATAGAAGACTATTTGTACCATAAGGATCTCTTCCTACCCCTCCAAGGAGAGGCGGGGAAACCTGAGAAGATGGACGACGATAAGTGGAAGGTGCTCGATCGTAAAGCACTTGCCACCATCAGGCTCAACCTTCACCAGCATGTGACTTACAACGTCTCGCATGCGACCACCACCAAGGAGTTGATGGAGGCCTTGGAGGCGCTATATGAGAAGCCGTCTGCTTCAAATAAGGTATACCTGATGAAGAAGCTATTCAATCTCAAGATGCAGCAAGGAGCTCGCGTGGCGGACTTCTTGAACGAATTTCAGGCTGTGGTGCAACAGCTTGCTGCAGTAGATCTAAAGTTCGACAACGAGATCCAAGCTCTTCTGCTACTTTCTTGTCTACCAGATTCATGGGAGAATATGGTAATGGCGGTGAGCAACGCTAATGGTAATGACAAGATGAAGCTCGACACAGTGGTTGGGGCAATTCTGGATGAAGAATCTCGCCGCAAAGTCTCAGGAGCTGAGGCCTCTAGCAGTGGGAGTGCTCTGCATGTCGAGGCACGAGGGCGTGCACAGAAGAAGGGTAGGGGACGACGAGGCCAATCAAAATCCAGAGGGAAGTCTAAAGAGCCAAACCCGAATGGTTACGGTGAAGGGAAGTGCTTCAGATGCGGAAAGAAGGGCCACTTTGCACGGGACTGCAGAGTTACTGTTCAAGCATCAGCAGGGGATGATCGGGCTGACGGTGCAGCCAATCTCATGCACGAGACGGATTCGGATGCACTTCTCCTATCCCTAGAAGACAAAAGTGATGCGTGGGTCATCGACTCTGGCGCATCTTTCCATGCAACCTCACAACAAAAGCTGCTTTCATCGTTCATGAAGAAGGACTAGGGGACAGTCTATCTTGGCGACGATCAACCTTGCAAGGTTTCCGGGAAGGAAAATTGTACCCTCAAGATGGAAGGCGGACCACCTTGACGCTGAACGACGTTCGAAATGTACCAGATCTCAGGCGAAATCTTATATCAGTCGGGCAACTGACTGACTCCGGTTACAGAGTATCATTCGAGCAGAGAAGCTGGAAGGTGTCCAAGGGTGCCCTGGTGGTGGCACACGGCAAACGCGAGGGGTCTCTCTACATCGCCAACGGGAAGATCGACCACTTGCTTGCCGCAGGACAAGCATCATCATCATCATCCGTCGACTGCATGACTTGGCATCGACGACTTGGCCACATGAGCGAGAAGGGGATGCAGATTATGGCCAGTATTGCAGCCAGGAGTTCGAGAACTTCTGCTCGTCCCGTGGGATTCGGAGACTGAAGACCGTCCCAGGCACACCTCAGCACAACGGAGTGGCGGAGCGCATGAATCGCACTATCTTGGAGCGCGCCAGAAGTATGAGGATCCACTCCGGATTGCCCAAGAGCTTTTGGGCTGAAGCTGTCAATACTGCTGCATACTTGATCAACCGCGGGCCATCCGCGGCTCTCAATTATGGGATACCTGAAAAGGCTTGGACCGGAAAGAAGTTGAAGCTAGAGCACTTATGAGTATTTGGTTGTGACGCCTATGTCATGACCAATCCTGCAGACCGGTCAAAGCTTGATCCAAAGTCAAAGAAGCTCTCTTTCATCGGCTATGGAGGAGATGAGTATGGGTACCATTTCTGGGATCACGATGCGCGCAAGGTGGTGCGCAGTCGTGACGTCGTATTCCATGAGAATGCGGTGTACAAGACCAAAGAGGTGAGTGGGAGTCAGCTATCTCCCCCTCTTTTCCCAGATATTGTTGACAGTGAGGACGGCAATGAGATACCAATCAGCATAGAAGATGGAGACCAAGAGAACGTGCGGGATACACAGCAGCAGGATCCAGCAGAGTTGCCGATCGCAATTCGTAAAGCTCCAAGAAATCCAAGGGTGCCAGAGAGGTACCTTTCCACCATGAATTACCTTCTCCTGACTGACAATGATGAGCCAGAGAGCTATGAGGAGGTACAGCAGACCGGCAAAGCTCGCGGCGAGTGGGAGTCTGCCATGGAGGAAGAAATGAAGTCCTTGATGAAGAATGGGACTTGGGAGCTTGTAAAGCTTCCACGAGGGCGAAAGGCTCTTCACAATCGGTGGATTTATCGGGTCAAGGATGAAGCCGATGGACGGAGACGCTACAAGGCGAGGCTTGTAGTGAAGGGCTATGAACAGAAAGCAGGGATTGATTATTCTGACGTTTTCGCTCCCGTCGTCAAGTTGACCACGATCCGAACTGTGCTGAGCATTGTAGCAGTTCGAGATCTCCACCTAGAACAGATGGATGTGAAGACGACATTCCTTCATGGAGATCTGGAGGAAGAAATCTATATGCATCAACCAGTGGGCTTCGAGGAACGAGGCAGGGAGAGCCTCGTGTGTCGCCTACGCAAGAGCTTGTATGGCCTGAAGCAAGCTCCACGACAGTGGTACATGAAGTTTGAAAACTTTATGGAGGAGAACGGTTTTCTCAAATGTGACACAGACCACTGCTGCTTCATCAAGAGATATGACGAATCATATGTAATACTCTTGATTTATGTTGATGACATGTTGATTGCAGGGCCCGACTCGGCCCGCATTGAGGAACTCAAGGGGCGTTTCTCCGAGTGCTTCGAGATGAAGGATCTGGGTCCAGCAAACCAGATTCTGGGGATGAGGATCATCGGAGACAGATCAGCACGGAGGCTGAGGTTGTCTCAGAAGACCTACATTGAGAAGATTCTTGAAAAGTTTGGCATGGAGAAAGCTAAACCGGTGGGCTCGCCGTTTGCAAGTCATTTCAAGCTATCGAAGACCCAAGCACCAGAGACTGCTGAAGAGCACGAGTTCATGGCAAACATACTGTATGCATCTGTCGTCGGGAGTTTGATGTATGCGATGGTGTGCACGAGGCCAGATATTGCACAAGGAGTGGGAGTTGTGAGCCGTTTCATGAGCAATCCAGGGAAATAACACTGGGGTGCGGTCAAGTGGCTTATACGCTACTTGAGAAGCTCGTCCGACCGTTGTCTTGAGTATGGCGGGGCAGATTTACAGCTAGAGGGTTTTTGTGATGCAGACTATGCCGGGGACATAGACTCGAGAAGGAGTACGAGCGGCTACATCTTCATCTTGGGTGGTGGAGCGATAAGTTGGAGATCCAAGTTACAGGATATTGTGGCTTTGTCGACAACCGCAGCCGAGTACGTGTCTGCAGCAGAGGCAGCAAAGGAGTTGTTATGGTTAAAGGCTTTTCTTCTCGAGCTTAGAGTAAGCTTTGAGAAATACTTCATCTACTGCGACAGTCAGAGTGCCATTCACTTGTCAGAGAACGACGCATTCCATGCTCGGACCAAGCATGTTGACGTGAAGCACCATGCCATACGGAGATGGCAAAGCATGAACAAGTTCAAGCTTGTGAAGATTGATACGAGGTACAATCCAGCCGATATGCTGATCAAGTCAGTTCCGCTCGAGAAGGTGAGGCTGTGTGCAGCCTCATATGGCCTCCGTTGAGAATGTTGAGGGCCGTGCAAGACGCCAAAGATACAAGACATCCAGATGATGCAACCAAGAAGGGTGTGAAGATATGATTGATACTCAATCAAATCTTCAAGTGGGAGATTGTTAGCCTAACAAAACAAACCGTGGGGCCCACAAAGGTGGGCCCCACAAAGAAAAATGAGATTTCGGTGCCGTTTTCTTTGAAGAATGAAAAAGGTGGCGGGTCCCACCGGGTCCCATAAATATTTTATTATTAGTGGCGGGTCCCACAGATAATATTATATTTGTGCATAGTGTTTTCTCAAACACTATAAATAGGGCCCTAAACTCTTAAGGAAATCTCATCCCAGAAACAACTCCTCTTATAGAAGATTAAGAGAAAACACAGAGAGAGTTTGTGAGAGTTCTTGGAGTGTATCTGAGAGGGTGTTCTCTTGGATCTATTCTTTGGGATATAAAAGAATTTGGCGTCGTCGTTGCACCGTAGAGTAGCTCCGAAGGAGTGAACCACGTATATCTATAGTACTCTGTGTTGAATTTTGTGCCTTTATTTTGTGATTAAGTCTCCGTTCGAGGCTTTATTATTGGGGTGAATCCTATCACCTATGAGCCTTACTGTTTGTCCGCACCGAATGGATGGTAGTGACTATAGTAACCTCAGAGAGTGTAGATTTAGAGCTTAAGGGTATATCTAGGAAAGTGAGCCATAGTGTTAATCGGGAATAGAGTAGAGTGTAACCAAGTCGCGTATGTAAGTGACAGCGTGGATACGAGAGTGAGATATAAAAATTGATGGATTATATATGATGAGAGATGAATCTATGAATTGGGAATTAAGGATATTTGTGATTTTAATGAAATTGTCGGAAGACGATCCGTGTTGAAACTTTATGAATGCTTGAGGAATCATTTGGTGGATTCTTGATTTGTTAGTTACGTGTTGTGACTTTGTAGGTTGAGAGAGGGTGTGTGTGACTTTGTTTGTAGGTTGAGAGAGAGAGAGAGAGAGAGAGAGAGAGAGAGAGGCAGGGAGG